>NW_027040816.1:0-157500 GCF_037179485.1 Ochlerotatus camptorhynchus
TGCATTTTTGAATAAATTTAGTTGTCATATCATCAATTTTGGAATCTACTTTGGGAATTTCTGCCTCTTGATGGAGGTCTGCTATTCTTGTGTCGAATGGACGATCTAGGATCATCCTCAACACTCTATTCTGTGCAACCTGGATTTTGTTCCTGTGGGTCTGAGCGCACGATTCCCACACCGGGGCGGCATAGAAGATCGCGGGGCTATGATCTGTTTGTAGACAGCCAGTTTGTTTTGCCTTGAGAGGCGGGATCTGCGGCAAATGAGCGGATACAAACACCTAACCAAGGCGGAGCACTTAACTAGGGTTTTCTCTATGTGCGAGCGGAACAGGAGCTTCTCATCGAACAACATCCCGAGATAAGTAACATCAGCGGACCACTCGACCCTTGTACCATCCATTATTACGGTACAGGAGGGAGACGGTTTAAGTTTTGGCGATTGTCTGTGAAGGAACATGATCGCTTGGGTTTTTGAGGCGTTGATTTTGATTTTCCACGTGGTGGCATAATCAGTAAAGGTGTCAAGGCATCGTTGGAGCTTGTTCGTAATTTCACGAGGCATCCTACCCTTGACGGCTATCGCGGTGTCATCTGCGAACAGGAAGAACACGCAACCGTCTCCTAGAGGAGGGATGTCCGACGTGTAGATGCTGTAAAGCAGTGGTCCCAGCAGACTCCCTTGCGGAACACCTGCTGGGATCGGAAATTGTCCCGAAAGGGAACTATTCAACGACACCCTGAACGACCTTTGCTGGAGGTAGTTACGGGTGATTTTCACAAGGTATGGTGGAAAGTTGGAGTTACAAAGCTTGTATATAAGTCCGTCGTGCCAGACATTGTCAAACGCCTTTTCGACGTCTAACAAGGCCATGGCTGTGGACTTGGATACAGCTTTGTTACTTCGGATGTTATTCATCACCCGCACTAGCTGATGATTGGTGGAATGCCCCTTACGGAACCCCGAACTGTTCCGGAAGAAGAATGTCATGTTCCTCCACAAACTTGTTTAGTCGGCTGAGGATCAATTTTTCGAACAGCTTGCTCAGCGCTGAGAGCAGGCTAATCGGTCTGTAGCTTGACGGTAGTGAAGGGTCTTTCCCAGGTTTGCGGATCGGGATGATTTTTGCCACCTTCCAGATGCTTGGAAAGTAGTGCAGCTCAAGCATCTGTTGAAGGTGGCAGCTAGCAGCGAGTGCACCCTCGGGCTGAGATTTTTCAACGCTAGGTTGAATATTCCGTCAAACCCGGGAGCCTTCATGTTCTTACTGTATTTCAGCGCTGAGCAAATTTGTTCCTCTGTAATCCGTTCTTCTGGAGGGACGGCACAAGGGGAGGCATCTAACGTCAGGACGCACTGCGCAACCTGGTTCTCGAGTGGACTTGGGATTTTAGAGCCAAGCAAATGCGACTGGGCAATGTGCTCCCCAATCGCATTGGCCTTCTCTTCGTTGGTGATAAGCCGTTCGTCATTGACTCTAAGTGGTGGAATGGGCTTGGGGTGAGACTTCAGCACCTTGGCAACCTTCCAGAATGAGCAAAAGCATGACAGCAGCGCTGTTTTATATCTTTTCCGGTTCAGAACCTGATAGGATTTTCCGCAGTTTTTTATGAATGGGGCGGAGCAGAAAGTTTCTTTTGTGCAGAATATGTAAAGTAGGATGGACTTTGGATATTTATATAATTGCATATATAGAGGCACCAGATATATTTAACCGTCAGTTGTGTGTAATTCACCAACTGAATGTCATCAAACATGTCTTCAATGCAATTTTTTGTTCAAATTTGGTAAAACTTGGTTTTACTAATGATTGTGGTTTGTTTAAAATTTTATTTCCCGGAAAAAAGGGATCGTCAAAGTCTGTCTCGTTTTCGGGTTATTGTTGAGAGGGGGGGGGTTAGGAGAGGTATTTGAGGGGGGGGGGGGGGGTTAGGAGAGGTATTTGAGGGGGGGGGGGGTTAGGAGAGGTATTTGGGGGGGGGGGTTAGGAGAGGTATTTGAGGGGGGGGGGGTTAGGAGAGGTATTTGAGGGGGGGGTTTAGGAGTGGTATTTGAGGGGAGGGGGTTTAGGAGTGGCATTTGAGGGGGGGGGGGGGTAGGAGAGGTATTTGAGGGGGGTAGGAGGGGTTTGATGGTGGGTGGGTAGGAGAGGTTGTTGAGGGGGGGGGGGCGAGAGATTGTTGTGAAGGGCGTGTGTGCTTTTCCTCATTGTGGTCACGCCGTGATCCACCTTAAGCCACTGATTTGGTCCTGCTTGCTGCAGGACCAAGCGCCACGCCGTCCGAAGCGTTAATGAGCAGTGGCATGAGAGCAGCGCTGATTTATATCTTTCAGGTTCAAACAGAATGATGTGCAACCAAGTGGTATTCGTTTATGATGACTGGGTTTGGAAAAAAGGCTTATTTCATGAAATCAGTGATAAAATTATCATTTGTACATTTTCAATAGTTTAATTACAGAAAAATTGGAAAAATATTTATTTCAACAGGTTCGTAATGTAATATCCTATCGATTGGCGTATTTGGATTTTAATTTCATCTATAAATGACAAAGTTACAAGCGTTCAAAACCTAACACTCCTTCACCACACATATTTTTTGATTTGCACCCCAGTATAGTCGACAAAGACGTAGTTCTACGTCAAAAAAAAAATAACTTATACACACACACTGCAAACACCTGAACCGCCACTAATTGCACGGGCAAGAAACCTTCCACCAATCTTGACATATCATTAGGAAACCTGTGGCAATATTCCTTCTTTCTTTCCTTGCGCTCCCTCTCAAAAAAAAAATCTTCACACGTACCGTGCTGCAACGATCTCCGAACGGCATACAATTCCGGATACTCATTGGAGGCTCCCTCGATTTGGCGGTAACATCATGGTCATCGCGGTTCGGTAAGGGTTGTTTCAAGTTGAAAATGTTGACCATGACTTGAAGTGCATCAGTGTCTGAAATTCGATCCAACACGGTAACCCACTCCCCCAAACTAGTCAACCATTCAATCACGGATATAGGTCAAGTTCGCTCTTCAATTCTGCTTCCTTTCACATCCGCATTCACAAAGGAGACATTTAGCCGCAACGCTTCGATTTCCCTGGAATTGTTGTGCAGAAGTGGCAAAGCTCTAGTCTCACACCCTACCACCACCCACACACACTTCAACATTCCTATCTCGGATCCCAACGATCTAATGCTACCGTTCAACACATCACGTTCATTCTGTCAGTTGATATCATTGATCAAATCCAATTGGCATATCCTACTGCGTTTTTGATAAAGGCAAACACCTCCCCTCCCTCTCTAGCTGAGAGTCCTACGCATTTCGATCCAAAGAGCACCGCCGATTCTATGCTGCCAAGCTGGCTGAGGCTGGCGTCTGTTGCTGTGCTGCTGCGTGCCATTCTGCGTTCCCGCACATCAGCTGCCATCGAAGCAGAGCCATCATCTGCTAAACATACACCGAGATCCAGGAGTGACGGAGATGGCAGACGGATGATTCGGTTTATTGAAATTGATTGAATTTATTTATTGTATAATCCACCAACACCACTGACACCAATCGCTTCGGGGAAAACCGGGGAGGTCCACTGATTGGAGATAGCATCCGGTTCAGATTCGGCTCAAACACTTTCCCGGTAATCTTCAACCCCGTTGCTGAAAGTGTTGCTGCCGAGGCGAGCGAGAGTGCTGTTGCCTGCCGCCACCATCTGGCAGTTGGTAATATCCATTTGAATGTGTGTTTTATGGTCGTCGTTTTGGTGTGCTTCGGTGGGTGGATTCGAGCGCAACTGGCGTGTGTTCTCATATGTGTGTGCACCGGGATTGTTGATTTGGCAGGCTGGTGGATTTTTGGTAGTCCTATCATTGGAGGCTGGACGGGTCGTTTGAAGTTTGATGCGTAGGGAGAGAATGATATTGCGTCGAAAATCAACTGAATTCATTTCAGGTATGAATTGTTTTATTTTTTAATTTGCAAATTCGGGGTTCCTTTTGCAGATTTTCAGATTCAAATATTGGATGACATCGAATTTCAAAAATTTATGTTTTATAAATACTTACAATTACGATCGTTGTATGAAATCAGTTAAATCATGAACTAGGATTACCTGCAAATAAAAAAAAAAGACAATAGGTATATTTAGTTAAAATAATAATAACAGAGTTGTTATCAGTGATCACCTGGAACTAGCGTTTTAATGTAAAACTGGAGTGTGTTACATTCAAACGCCAGTTCCAGGTGGTCAAATTGTGCGTGTTTAGCAGATACATGCCGAATATGGTGTCAGCACTGCTGACTCGGCACATTTAAATCATGTATAAACCCAAATGCGATTAAACCGAAGTGATGAATTGGTTGTATGGGTCATTACAAAGACAGCTAAATTTGTTTTGGATACTGAATTTGTTTCTGCGTTTAGTCCTCAAAATCTATGTTTTAACTACCTTGGAAATCCGCTCGAATCTCTTTACAAGATTTAATTGAAATTATCCTACATCGTGCTTTTCAGAATTGTATCAAAATAAATTTCAGATTTTCTCTGGGAATCTCTTGCCGCTTCGCCATAAGTGCAGGAACTCAGCGATGAGTAAATTTTCCTCATGTTTTCCCAGGTTTTTCCAGGATTTTCCAGGGAAAAATTCCCGAATTTGAGAAAAGTAAAGATTGGATTCACTTCGTCTATTGGTACTACTCCGAGACTGAATAAAATTTTCGTCAATTTCCTCATTTTCTGGCATATTTTTTGAGTTTTCCACAGGAAACTATGAGACAAATTTTACTTATAGCTGCGACTTTTGGCGATTATGAGTGAACTAAACACAAATTTGGGTCGTTCTCATTCGCCGTATAGGAGAACAGGAGACAAACTAGTCAAAAGTAGGTAAAAGTGAACATTCTTACGCTGAAATCGGCGTATTAATATTATATCGAAGCTTAAAATTGACGATAATACGACATGGTGCTTAGCAAAATCTACACAGATAAAAATTCTGAATTTTAATAGTGATGTAAACATTCATTCACGTAAACTTGTATTTCATTTCACGCAACCGAGCAACTTGTAAACAATGTTGTTTACAACAATGGGCTTTTGTGTACAATATTTGCTACATTGCATGAAATGTCTCAGAACATTACATGATATATAATGTAAACTTATATGATATGTGACGCTCCATGTATGTGCATCATACTGAACAGAAATTTACACTACTTTTTCGAACTGTGTAGGATAATTCGAGATTGGCGTATTATCCTCGATAAAGCTTACCGCTATAAGGGATGGTCCATTAATTATGTCACGCAAATTTGACCCATTTTCAACCCCCCATCCCCCCTTTGTCACATTTTTTGTATGGACCTTAAATTTTTTTTTTGTATGGGTCGTCACAGTTTTCAACCCCTCCCCCCCTTCCCCCTAAATGTGTGACATAATTAATGGACGACCCCTAAGACAAGTTTTGTTATTAGGTACATTACCTTAACCAAAACAAATAGGCTGATGCAAATAATATTTTAATTTTCCGCCTGACATTACTGAAATTGGCTGCGGGAAAGGAGGGGGCGGGGGTTATCATTTAATGATAAATTATTAAATTAATAAATATTTTTTTTGATGTTTCGCTTTAAAAGCACAGAGCGAAAGATGATTTTGAATGGGGTAAATTTGTTTTTTGCCTCTTATATATTTTGTTATTTTTTAAGGGGGAGGTGACTTAAATTAAAAAAATGGCATCAGCCTAATACTGATTAATATCAGCAATCAGTAATAATTATCATTAATCAAAACAGGAACTAATATTTTAATATTTATTGATATTGACTATGTTCAGGTTTGGCTCCAAAAGTAATAAATGTAATGTTTTTAAGCCCGTAGTTGCTGCTCCGTTACTGATGCAAACCAGTGAAATTTCACAGGGCATCACATAGATGGAGTTTGGGATTAGATTTTCATCTTCTATTTATTGATCAGTACTGACGACGTCCACGTTCTCACGGTCTTTGGAGAGGCGAAAGATGATTAGTTCAATGTCCATTGTTACTACACGCAAACCAAAAATCTATTACAATGAATGTTAGTTCCGTTTCCAATCATCCTCTGTTCATGTACATCGCAACGAATGTTAGAAATTGACCTTGCAGGCGATGTAATGGTTTTTTGTCTTTTTTACGTAGGACTACGTCTTTCATTTCTATACTGGGGGTCACATTAAAAAAAATCAAAATTCAGACATGTAACGAAAAATCCCATACAGGGACGCAACGATAGAGCGCAAATCAAACACACGACACATTCCCCTTTCTCACATGAGCGCTTCGTGTTTGCTTTTAGGCTATCCACATGTAGAAGCATGGAGAGAGCAGTGGAGAAAGCACAGGTCTGATAATCGCAACGTTCGTGGTTCGAGTCCAGTCGGCAGCCTGTTTCCTATTTTTTCGACATAACTAATTTACCTCACTAATACACTCTACATTTTTCGGTCTCCAATTTTCTTGCATTGGACCGCAGCTAGATATATCGCATATATCGGTTCATGCGGTCTCCACTAACATCCTCTGATGATGAATCCCACATAATTGTAAGCGAATCTTACATTCCCCGGTTGGGTGTAGAGACCGACAACACCTCTGCATTTCTACTGCTATCTCGATTGTCGTGGCTTCTGATGCTACTATTCAGAACCGCATTTCCAAACATTCTTTGTCGTACACATCTTTGTTGATAGTGCCGGTAAAGATGATATGCTAGTAAAGTTCATACAGATGAAGATATTTTGAAACATGTGTTGCAGGCGATAAACGAAGAGCCAGAACAGCCAGAAGATCTCGTCTCATCTCTCCGAAAAACCAGCAAATTCAAGAGCACCCAGCAATACAGAAGCAGTAACAGTGTTCGATAGAATATTTGATTGGGTGTTCGTTTCAATTGACGATCTGATTTATCTCCGTCGAATTCGAGCAGCAAATTAGCAATTCAAAACTAATCATTGCTAGTAGGGAAGCAGAGAGTAAAATAAACAATTGACCATTTAAACGGTGAAATACTTCAAATTGTATGAATTTAAATTAATTAAAAGCCAACATTGATTTTAAGACCTGTGCGTTGAACTGATTGATATTTGAATTAATAAGCACCCAAAATCGAAAATTGTTAATTTTAATCTGTTTGCTCATTTACCCACCTCACCTAACATTCTTTTTTCAGCGAAGGGAAGTTGAAGAATTCATGATTAAAAACTGGAAAATTTAGTGAAATCTGCAGGCTGACAAAATCGAGGAAAAAAGCTGACAAAATCGGGAATGGAATTCATTGATTCGTTTGTTGCACTTCTAGGAAACAGGCACTTCAAAGGATTCAGAATAAAAAAGTTCTGAAGATGATTTTTAAGTTGCCTCCCTACTACCGAGGTGTATTGAATTTCGAATGTTGAGACTTTTGAACAAATTCAAAGTAATTAATAATTTCAGGCAAAACTCGTTGCCATCCTCAGTTGCAACGATTAGTTTCCTTTATATTTAGTGCATGAGCATGAGCATGAGCATGATTGACCGCCCACGGTTCCTACTCTGTTATTGCTAGATCAGTTGTATTTACACAGAGAACCAATAGACGATGCTTGGGACTAGCAATCATCCTCAATGTGTAAAAACTGATGATCGCAAACTATGCAATACCAGCGCTGGCTGCGCCCAAACACAGGTCAAGAAAGGATTGGGTAGGAATGTGTTGACGTGACACTTGCTGTGATAGAAGTCGATAACACCTCTGCCCTTCCACGAGGAATCACTGGGATGTTGGGTAAGAGGGTTGGGTTTACAGCATGGTTCGTTTTAGTAAACGATAAGCTGAATTGATGTCCTAACGATCATATGACGCAAACCAGCTTGGGATTGAATCCATGGTCTTCTGCTCAGTAAGCAAAAACGTTTGTCACTAGGCAAACGAGCTCCGTATTAATCATCGAGTTGCTGTTATTATTATGTAGTCGTATTAACAAATAAAACGATTCGCAAATCTTGAATGTGGATGAGTTTGAGATTAGACTCACGATGTTCTGCTCAGTAAGCCAAAACTGTCGCTCTAAGGCCACCGAGCTCTTCATATCACATCATACCGCTATTCGAGTTGTTGTAACCATTCAAACCCGGCACCGACGATGACGACGAATCTTGGAACTATCTGCAAAAAGTACTAGAAATTATCCGCAGAATTTTCTTGGTATTCTCTCCAGAAATATTTTGGAACTGTCCTAGGAATTCAATATCATTGAGGTTCTTCTCGGAATATTTTAGAACTTTTTTTTTTCTCAGAACACCTTGGAACTGAAATTCCCCTTAATTTTCAGAAGAATTTCCTCTGTATTCTCCATAAATTCTTCCCAAAATGAGCTTTAAATATCATTTATTTTGGAACTTGTGTTCAGAATTCAATACCCTTGAGGTTCTTCTCGGAAGTCAAGTATAAGTTGTCCGGCCATTCACCAAAACGTTGTAGTTTTTTCTACCAGAAATGTTCAATAAAGCTTGCCCCTCCATTCACCAGAACTGTGCAATGTTTACATCAGGAATTTTAAATTCAGCTATCGCGTCCATGCAGCAGATTGTTGCAAATCAGAATTTTTCAATACAACTTGCCCCAGAAAATTTTCCACCAGAAAATATCAATTGACCAGAACGATGCAAATTTTCCACCGTTAATGTTCAGTAAAAATTGTTCTAAAATCTTCTGATTGGTGCAGATATCCGTTTTTCCATTTTCCACCAGACATTTTCAATATAGCTTGCTTCTCCTATCATCAGAATGTTGCAGGTTTTTTCTCCAAATAAAGCTGCCCCTATTTTCAGATTTTGTATCATAAATTTTCAGTAGAGCAGCTTCCCTCCAACTATCAGAATGGTGCAAGTTTGGTCTCTTAATATCCATTAAAATATAAACTACAGTAATGACCTGGTTTTATCAGTCGCTTCACGCATTATTCTTTTAATGTTCAGTAATTTCCTATATCCATAATTCGAAATCTTTTCCATTAATCTTCTTGATTGATGTTTAGGGTAAACTTTGGTGCAATAAAACCATTGAAATAGCGCATCCGTTTCGTAGAATATTAGAAAATATTTTCTAAAAGGGGGCTGATAAAATCGGGTCATTATTGCATATGTAATATCTTTAAAAAAAATTCCACCGGCTGGAGCAGGAATCGAACCTTCACTCCATGGCACACGCAAAATAGCTGTTAGACGAGATGCTAACCACTCGACCACGAAGACCATTTTGACGCGAAAATGTTGTCATCGAAACCCAATCCAAAAGAATTATTTGTTTACTCCTGTTTCTTACGTGACATTAGCTCAGTATAGTGCAGTTCTTACGTGGTGTTAAGTGTGTTCCACTGAATTTCATTAAGCAAAATACTGTCAAATAAAAATATCGTTGAGGAATATTTTGCGTCTGGTCGAGATAAAAACCGTTTACTTGACTTTGTGTCTAGGGCACTGTCAAAAGCACCTGCGGCTGTTGCGCAAGGTGTTAAAAACTGGATTGGTCAATTTAATCGGCGATGGTCAAAAACCCACAGTAAGGATCGGTTCTTTAAGAAGAATGCAGAGTGGCTTGAAAGCATATTCGAGGTAAGAATCCCTGGGCGTGCTTAGTTTTAGAAAGCAGCATAAATTAACGAAGAAACGTTTTTAATACGATACCGTCGAAAATTAACAGTTCGGAAAAATTGTACCTGTTGAGCGAAGTGCTAAAATTTTCAAAAAAACAACGGATTCTAAACCAATTTAAATTGAACTTGAATGAAAATTAGTAAAAGCGTGGAAATGCGTTAATGTAAAGCAAGACATACTACTGATGAAATCTGTTTTTGTTCATGTTACTAAATAATCAATAGCATCAACCGCGATTAGAAGAAGATTTGTCTTTGATAATTGTATAAATATTTTAAAAAAATCCTAAACAAAAACTACCGACTCTAAATTTAACGAAAAAACATCCAACAGTCCTTGACACTCTGATCAACTTTGTCGAAGAAATCATCCGTCTAAATAGTCAGGGTCTTGAGATACAGCTCTACAAATATATTCACTTTCCATTCTCACTAGCGTCACCTAGGGGAAGAATTCTGGATTTTTCTGTCTATCATTCAACATTCCTTGACCTCCTGATCAACTTTGCCGAAGAAATCATCCGTCTAAATAGTCAGGGTCTTGAGATACAGCAGCACAAATATATTCACTTTCAATGCTCACTAGCGTCACCTAGTGGAGGAATTCCGAATTGTTCTGTCCAGTTGCCCAGGACCACATTGGACGCATCCGGACATGCTCCGGGTACCCAAGGGGAAGAGGTCAGTTGCTGACTTGGACAAAAACCGATAGCTCAAATCACTTTCTTACTTTATTTTTTACTTTTCCTGGTCCGACGTCCCTCAGGATTGCACCTGCGTCATAATCTTACGCCAACTAACTCGGTTCGTGGCTACTTGTCTCCAATTTCTTGACTGTCCCACTCTTCCTAGATTTTGCTCCACTTGGTCTAACCACCTCGCTGTGCTCCATTTTTGCGGGTTTGTTGTCCGGCATTCTTACAACGTGTCCCGCCCATCGTACCCGTCCAGCTTTCGCGACTTTCTGGATACCGGGTTCGCCATAAAGTTGCACCAGCTCGTGGTTCATCTTGCTCCTCCATACACCGTTCTCACTTACCTCGCCAAAGCTAGTCCTAAGCACTCGTCGTTCTAAAACATCCAGTGCTTGCAGGTCGTCCACGTCTGGCACCGGTAGAGAACTACCGATCTTATTCATCGTCTTGTACATCGTACATTTAGTGCGGAAGTGAAGTTTACCCGACCTCAGGGTCTTGTGAAGTCCGTAGTAAGCACGACTTCCGGCAATTATGCGTCTACGAATTTCTCTGCTGCAGTTGTTATCCAACGTCAACAATGATCCGAGGTACACAAATTTATCCACCACTTCAAACTCATCTCCTTCGATTGTCACGCTTATGCCTATGAGAGCCCTATCGCGCTCGGTTTCTCCAGCTAACAGATACTTTGTCTTCGACGTATTCTCTGCTTCACGTTTCAGCCTGGTGTATTGCTCACCAAACTTCGTTCCTCCGACAATATCCACATCGTCAGTGAAGCAGATGAACTGGCTGGACTTATTGAAGATCGTGCCCGGATGTTAAAGCCCGCACGTTTCATAACACCTTCTAGCGCAATGTTGAACAGAAGGCAGGAAAGACTATCGCCTCGATAACGCACCCGATATCTTCACGCAGCACTGTACACCATCCATCGTAGCCCTGATCAGTCTGGTCAGCTTCCCGGGAAAACCGTTCTCGTCCATAATCTTCCATAGCTCTTCGCGGTCAATAGTATCATAGGCAGCCTTGAAATCGACGAATAGGTGGTCGGTAGGTACTTGATATTCACGGCACTTTGGAGGATCTGCCGCAAAGTAAAGATTTGGTCCATTGTCGATCACCCGTCCACAAAACCGGCTTGATACTTTCCCACAAATCTGCTTGCTAGCGGAGATAGACAGCGAAAGATGATCCCATTCTAGCTTGTCGCCTTTTTGACGTAGGACTACGTCTGTGATTTTTATTTGGGGGTACACTTTGTGAAAACCGAAAATGGAACGTGTAACAACATTATGAAAGATTTTGAACGTTAATAACTCAGCTATCCCTGGACTAATTTCAATAATTTCATCTCCAATCGATCGGAAATATTCCTACGCTTCTTCTTCTTCCTCGCATTTCAAGCTTATTGCATATCGCATATTAGCTTATTGCGTGCTCTCAACTTAGTGTTCTAGATGCACTTCCACAGTTATTAATTGAGAGCTTTCGATGCCTGTACCATTTTTGCATTAGTATAATTGTGTGGCAAGTACAATCATATTTTTATGCCCAGGGAAGTCGAGACATTTTCCAACCCAAAAAATTCCTAGACTGGAACGGGAATCGAACCCAGCCACCTCCAGCATAGTCTTGCTTTGTAGCTGCGCCTTTACCAACTGAGCTAAGGGCTTGCGCGTTTCTTGAGAACGATACAGCTGCTGCATATCTTCGCACTCCAGCTCTTCAAGGCGGCGCTTCTTTTCCCGGAAAAGATGGTTTTGCTGTCTTCGCTTCTGTTTGTATCGCTCCACATTTTGACGGGTTCCTTGGTGCAGTATCCTCGCCCGCGCTGCGTTTTTGGCGTCCAAAACCGTCTGATACTCTTCGTCGAACCAATCGTTCCGTCAATTCCGTTCCACGAACCCAACGGCACCTTCAGCAGCGCTGTTAATGGCTGCTTTCACGTTGCTCCAGCAGTCCTCAAGAGGGGCTTCGGTGAGCTCTCTTTCATCCGGCAACGCTGCGTCGAGGCATTGCGTGCAATCAGTTGCGACTTCGCGCAGCTTCAGTCGCTCCAGATTGTACCGTCGTGGGCGTCGGTACCGAATAGTGATGGAAAAAATCAAAAAAAAATCCAAAATCAGGAACGGCCGAAAATCACTTCTGATCTTGAGAGTAGCAAAATCACAAACAGAAAATCACGGCTGATTTTATCTTAGCTGATCTTGAGAGTAGCAAAATCACAAAGCAGAAAATCAAGGCTGATTTTAACTTTAGCTGATTTTAACCTAAGCTGATTTTGAGCTAACAAAAAACCAAACGGAAAATCAATAGCTTGGTAGTACAGTCAAGTAAAAAACCAACAATTGTAATCCAATATGGCGGCTTCCGGACAGTGTATATGCATTAAAATTCATGCAATATGGGTATCTACGAGGTGGGCTCGATGAGGGGAAATGGAAAATTGACATCCGCCGCCATTTTGAAATCTAAAATGGCGACCCAAAATCCAATATGGCGGCCCCCGGACAGGGAATATGCATCTAAACCCATGCAATATGGGTATCTACGGAATGGGCTCGATAAAGGGAATTGGAAAATTGATATACGCCGCCATTTTGGACTCCAATATGGCGGACCAAAATCCAATATGTCGGTCCCCGGACAGAGAATATTCTTCTAAACCAAGCAATATGGGTATCTACGGAATGGGCTCGATAAAGGGAAGTGGAATGTTGTTGGCAACATGAAGTTTTTGGTGCACCTTAAACATTAGAAGGTAGTGGTCCGAATCGATTTTTGCGCCACGATAGGTCCTTACGTCGATAATGTCCGAGAATTGCCTTCCGTGGATCAAAATGTGGTCGATTTGCGATTCTGTCTGCTGCGGTGATCTCCAGGTGTACCGATATGGGAGGCTATGCTGGAAGTAGGTACTACGTATGACCATGTTCTTGAAGAGGGCGAAATCGATGAGTCTGGGGCCGATGGCGTTCGCTAGCTGGTGAGCTGGTAGCTATAGCGGTCTGAATTCCTGCTCCTGGCTGACCTGAGCGTTAAGATCACCGATAAAGATTTTAACGTCATGGCTTGGGCAGCTGTCGTATTCCCGTTCCAACTGCGCGTAAAAAGCGTGCACGTTAATTATACTGGCATTGAGGAAACGGCCTGTGATCTTCAACTTGCACATTCTGCTATCGATTGGCCATCACCCAATCACGCGCTTCTGTATTTCACCCATCACGATGAAAGTACCTCCGGAGAAGTGGCAAGTTTCTAACTTGAACCATAGTCTATCATACGACACCTCAAACCACATGAGTTATCATCTGCAGCCGAAATTCATCACTGCAGTAGATATAGGATGATGTTCTTTGCAAGAGTTTGGATCTCCTACTCGTGATCTTCATCGGTGCGCTATCCCGTCTTATTGCAGCAATCGAACAGCCAAGCAATGTAAAACAATGATCACATTTTTCGGGTGGTTGTAAACTCGAACACTAGTCCAACAAGTTTTCTGCAGCCCATTTACCCTAATATTATTGAAAAACATAGATCACTGATATTTTGAAATGTTATGTAAACATAAAATTGCGCCTTTAGCGCCGGGATCAACGGCTTTACTTCCCTTCCGAAGAAAGAAAAATAGCTGTATTGAATTCTGTCATTAATCAGTCATAAATTCAATCGGATTCTTTGACAGCTGGTCGCAAGCTTAAGATTTCTGTTATTTGATTTTAATTACTCAAATTAACAGGAAAAGTTCAAGTACAGATACGAAGGCGTATGTGGCAAACATTTTGGATTGGGATTGACACAATTCCCTACCTAAAACAAAAGTAAGACGTTGTATCCAAAACACGACCGTAGATTAGACGTTTAATTGAGTGCTCGGTATAAATATTTGGTGACTGTGTTAGGGAAACCACCCTTTCCCATCACGGAAACGCCTCGTTTTCTGATGACAAAATTACGGATTTTCGTGTGCACATGGAATTTTTGGTTTATTCAACAAAAAAAACATTGATTGGAAGAATTTCTTGCTAAAATTTTCCAATCGCGAGATATTCGCGATCAATCATATAGATTCGAGATTTTTATGCTTTTTTCTAGTGGTCTGGAGAAAATTTTACCTCAATTCGAAGTGTTTCTGGTTAATTGACAAGGTCATGTCAAATTCGTTCAATACTTCAATACTGTTACACATTTACCACAAACGTTTGGTTGGTGGGTACATTATCAAAAAGCTTTGGGGTGATGTGGCTATACGTGAATGTTCAATGAAAATTAACTCCTAAACAACAATAGGTTATGGTGGTCCTGAAAAGAACCGTTTCGTCGTGATGGTTCAGTAATGCTGAGCTATTAGGGTGTTCAACACCGATGATAGCCCACAGCCTGACGAAGAGCAACTGAATCCGAACAGTAGCGGTGTGGCTTCTTCCTCCTTCTTTCCTCGGTGAATGGACGCTCATGTGGGCTGCAGCTCGTTGCTTGTGTTGCGTTATGTTCAATGCCACGCACTGCTGCAGATGCAACACCACAAACGGTGATTGAATAAGCACCGTTCGGCGAGGCCGGATGGAATTCGATTTTGAAATCTGTGTTAGGGAAACCTACTTTTTTGCAAGCAATCGGTGATCATTTTGATCACCATTGCAACATTTGGACATTTGTGTAGTTTTCAATTATGACCTATTGAAAATTGATAAAGTGTTAATTTTTGTAGATTTGTAGACAAATTTCCAATCGATTGGCTTGTTTATCCGCTATTGACAGATTTATAAGTCGTCAAAACCTGACGACTTTTCGTAACGTGGTCGATTTTTTTTTTTTTTTATGGCTCCTTCAATATGTTGCCGAAAGGCGTAATCCTACGACAGAAATTTTAGCATCACCCAGAGAAAATGTATTTTTTATGATTATTTTTTATTTTGATTAATTTGTGTTATGGCTGATGGGGAGAATATCACCCATCACAAAGGGAAATGGCTCTAACGTTGGCCTATGGATCTAAGATTGGGCCCATCTCTAAAAATCTACTATTTATCTATTTTATCTAGATGAACGTGTCAATGGAACGGTACTAATGGTTGTTTTTGGTCACTATAGAAAATTTAGTCGATTGCTAAAATAATTATGAGCCCAAATTAGGGGCATTTAGGCCGACATAACATCCATTTCCCCTATGTTAAATTGTTTGGAAATCTTTTGGAAAGCACTGACTTCAGAAGTGATTTGAATCACTTTGAAAAGTACTAAATCACTTAAGAAAGAGTTGAAAGGAAATGTTATACGTACATCAACATGAAGCTTCCCAAGTAACAATCCAGTAACCATTTAGCATCCACTCTGATTTATGATGGTTTTATAACGACAATGAACAATCCAATTAGTTTAAATATAGCATTTCAAAGTGTAATACATTCCTGCTTAGTAATTCAGCTTTTTGTTGTTGTAAAAACCTTTTATAGTCTTGCAAGAAAGTCAAAAACTGTCTTGTTTTAAAAATAAATTTAAAACAGTTATCAATCCCTCCTTAAAACTGTTCTGTAATTCAAGCATAAACGTCATTAGCAATTGTTTATTAATGTCTTGATAAAATACTTTATAAACGTGTTCTATCATTATAAAAGCAACCATAAAATCATTTGATTTTGCATTAGAGCAAAAAGCATTTATTGTTGCTTTTTAGGCTTTTTAAAGTGCATCATTAACTCCCCAATTACTCTGTTTACAAATTGAGCTTAAAAGATAGTTCCTCATAATTAATAAATGCCAATTTTATGACAAGGAAATCTCATAGAATAGACGAAGTAGGATGAAAAATTCAAGTCGATTTCAGAAAAAATTACTTCCTTAGAAGAATCAGCACACCATCAACGACTGACCATCTGGCGGAGAAGAGTAAACTGAGCGGTGCCATAAAACATTGTCGAAAGTTAAAACACATACCAGCCTTCTCCAGATCTTGCGAAGTATCAACCGACAGCAAACCACTGAAACTGTTCGTGAGCGGAGATTAGCTGGTTTCCGATCCATAGCAGCGATTTTAGAATCAAATCTTTGAAAATTTCATTCAAACGTACATCCCTGCATCGTTGGATGGTGCACTTCTGTAACCATCTGGAAGAAGGGGATCTTTTTCGCGAACGATTGCACTTCCAGCTGTTCGACATGCGAAATGTTGTAAAACAGTATCGCAAACTATCTGAGTAACTGCTTCCAATCCATCGGGAGAAAACCGCCTGGAAGAATCCTGGATCTCACAGCGCAACTATCGAAAGATAAACAAACTTTGACGGTTAACTTTTTGCAACTTTGCCTCCATAAATGCTGCCATAAATCGGAACGGGTTAGGATCAAGCAAAATGGCTTTAGATAAATACAATTCAGCCTGCAAGTTTTCTTCATAAAAGCCATTTTAAACCCTTATTAATTTGTCAAGGAATTCTTGAAAGCAAAACAACTTTTTCACAAATGACCCATGAAAATCAACTTTTATGCCACCGCCATGTTACAATTAGACTGCTTGTTTTTTTACAATCTTCGATTTTCAATCAATATTTTCTTAGATATAACTATATTTTGGTAAATTTAGCAATGAGCAAACATTTAAATGCGAAAATAATAAAAAGAAAGTCTCGGCCAAGCTCGATCTGAAGAATATATTTTTTTTTCTATGTTAAATAATTAGTCAAATCGACGTTTTACGAGGGTGGACTAAATTTTTTCGATGTTTTCACGTACATTTCACATAAAATTTAATACGGCACTTAAAACTAGGCCACTTAATGAGAACTATTGTAATAAATTTGGATATTCAACAAGATTTTTATACCATCAGTTTCTATTTTCATTATTTTGATAAGATCGGATTCATAAATCCTTTTCTATCTTGATTGATGATTTCCTAGTGGATTCAGCATGTGGCTAGGGGAAACGGCTCGGAAAGGGTTTTTTATTGTTGCTAAATAGCTTTTATTGTAGCTTTCAAATGGTTCTCAATGCGTTCGTCATACAACCTTTTGCAGTAAATCAATCTTGAATAGCTTCGAGAATACACCCTTCAGAACCTTCTCCAGGGTGGGCCAACTAGACATATTCTAGTCTTAATGAGGTTTTGGTGGATGCATTAATGACAAAATAGCCTTGACCAGGGTTTTATGAATGTTGTTTTATAGTTGCTTTGTAGTATTTCATAAAACTTAAAATGTTACTTGGGTTTACTACAATAATTTATTAGCTGAAGAGGATAGATTGATAATTCCGCTAGAGTACGGCAGTGCAAAAATTGAACAGAAGTTGAAACTGAGCGGAAGGCCATCAATGCGACAATACTAACCATGCAATAAATGCACATTAGAAAGCTTGGAATCAGTTCAAAAGCCAATGAATTGCTTCACAAAAGTTCACAATCACTTTAAAAAGTACTGAATTATTTCAGAAAGTACTTAATCACCTAAGAAAAATACGAAATCACTTCAGAAAAGTTTGAAATCCCTTCGCAAAGTATAGAATCACTTTTGAAATGTTTGAATCACTTAGGAAAGTTCTGAATCATTCCGAAAAGTATCAAATCACTTTAGAAATTATCGAAGTCACTTCAGAAATTGCTGAACCACACCGAAAAACTTCAAGTTTTACTGAACAACGTAAGAACATTTTGGAAACACTTTGGAAAGTATCAATTCACTTCATGATAGCTGGTATTCACTTCCGCAAATACTGAATCAGTTCAGAAGATTTCAGAATCGCTTTGGAAAATACTGAATATTTCAAGAAAAGCCACTTTGTAACCACTTCTGCAGGCACTGAATCACTTCGGAAAGATCTAAACAGTGTTTGAAGTTTTCACTGTTCACTGAATAATTCACGTGTTTTTCCGCAACCGTTGGATCCCCGTGTGTCAGTAAACTAAACTGATTTCCTTGTATCGGCGAGACGACGAATCATGGCACATAAAGAAACAGAGAAAAATAAATCTTGCTGCATCGATGATCAAATACGTTCACACAAACCATTTACTACTGACGGTATCATTGAAAGAATCTTTATATTCGTGTGTACCATTCGGCATGGATTGTGTGCGTTAGTTTCTGTTCATGATACATCTGCGTATCGCAGTATAACATTGGCGAATGGTTCATATTCAGCAACATGTAATGACACTGAATATGGATGGTCAAAAGCTGTTGCATAAAGTGAACATTAACTTTTCACATCGAATTACGTGGGTTATTGGGGGAGATTTTGTATTGCCAGGTTCCTAATTTTGCGTATATATCCTAGCCATTGTAAATCAATTGAAATACTATATTCCTGAAAACTTTTTCAGAGGATTTCCAACAAAACATAATCCCTAGTACCCCTGATATTCTTGACTGGATTTTCTTTATTGGTCGGGATGTTAAGGCGTCGTCCACTGTTGTGGTGATGTGGCATGTGGCCTCTCATTCCACAAAACATCCATGCAACCTCGATTAATGTCAGACACCCACTGCCCCACTACTGTGGCGGCGATGTGGCGTGTCAAAACATTATGCTGAAACATTGCATGTGGCGAACGTCAACATGATTTTAGTCAAGTTAGTTTCTGATATGGCGGCGGAGTGGCATCTGCTAGCATGGTAAAAAAGCTTGTCGTGGTTTGCCTTACGCCACATTACATCCACATGATCTTTTGGCATGTTGTATGATGCCGCACCGTCGCCACAACAGTGGGCGCCTCGTCTCGTGTCCGCGGTACGTTGTTCTAGAGTTTTTTTTTTCGATTACACGAGTGAATCCCGTAAATTTAATACACGTATCATGTGGAAATTTGATTTAATTGGTTCCAAAATGGAATACCCCGTGATCCCGGCGATATAGGAAGTTACTGTGTTCGGCAAACATTTTCAGGTGACTAAGATCTTTCCGATGGTGGACATGTTCAGAGTTCAGTCACTAGGTGGCGTAAGTATACATATGAGATTTTTTATGAGCCATTTATATCTCATGAACCAGACATTCATGGGAAATACAGTCCTCAACAATGGTGGACAAGGCCTTCTACATGAAGAACAGGTTAATTGCGAATGCTCTTGTTACGCGGCTCTATTGTAGGGTAACCAACTTGAATTGGACCCCTACATATTTTGGACCCTTTTCATATATTTTCCTCGCTTACTGTCTAGTTTCTTCAAATTCATCTGGGTTGATGTTGTAATTACATTCTTTCAATTACTTGCTATGTCTCAAGATCATTAGTTCACCTCAAATTGCTTACAATTGCTCAATTTATGCAGTTTTAGAAAATGTTATCGAAAAAGTTTCATGTGTCGACGTTTGTCAAGAGGAATCGGCGTTAGTGTACTTGTTTTAAATTTGGTCTAAAATATACAATTCAATGATTTTTTTTTATCAAATCAGTTTATCTGACTTTGGAAGATGTATTTCACGTGTTTATAAAGATTTGACCTTAAGATTTTACTTAAAAAGTATTAAATAAAAAGTGTCCAAAAAAGATCGTAAAAAAATGTTACCAACTTATTTTGGACACTTATCAAATGAGAATCATCAAAAGAGCGACAAAAAAAAATTCCGGTTGGTCGTGCTATTATCTCAGATTTCTGATTAAATTGGTAAGTAAATCAATCAAAATTATATGAATTCATTGTTTTTAAATATATTTCTTGTGTATCAGGCAATTCAAAATGGGAAAAACGGCAAAACACGTAGAGTGGTCCACTCTGAGTTTTCCTAGTTTTCCTAGTTCCTAGTTTTCTACAAAAGTTTTCCTATCTCCCAAACGCATTTAACTAAGGGGCTGTTCATAAACTACGTAGACGCTTTAAAGGGTGTCCACGATGAAATTGCCACACTATGAAATTGCTCTAATTTTTTAACCGTTGGGTAGAATTTAATGAAAATTTGGGTGCATTATTTACATCCTGCAAGTTTTAAAGTCCTGTGATCAAAACTCGCGGAAATGGAGTCGAAAGAACAGCTCGTGCGTGATAAAATCTTGCGCATTCATCACGAGAACAAGGATCTCTCGCATCGTTCCATCGCTAAAACGTTGGGAATCGCGAATTCCACGGTGTCGCGAGTGATTAAGCGGTTCGAGGAACGGTTGACCACCGATCGGAAGCCCAGAAGTGAAGGAAAAAGTATTCCGTACAACACCAAAAATCACAACCACGTAGTTGGGGCCTTCAACCGAAATCCGAACGCCTCCGTTAGGGATGTGGCTAAGAAGCTGCACCTAAGCCGAAGTTTTGTCCAGAAGGCCAAAACTAAGGCTGGGCTTCGAACGTTCAAGGTACAAAAGGCCCCTAATCGCGACGAGAAGCAGAACAAGTCCGCCAAAACCCGTGCCAGGAAGTTGTACCTCAACATGCTGACGAAAGTTGAATGCTGCATCATGGACGACGAAACATATGTGAAGGCCGACTTCAAACAGATCCCCGGCAACCTGTTTTTCACGGCCAAGGATAAGTTCAGCGTTCCGGAGCATGTCCGCACTCAGAAGATGTCCAAATTTGCGAAGAAATTCCTGGTTTGGCAAGCCATCTGCACGTGCGGGAAGCGGAGTGCACCTTTCGTGACCCAGGACACGATGAACGGACAGGTGTACATAAAAGAGTGTCTCCAGAAGCGGCTGCTTCCTCTCCTGAAGGCCCACAACGTCCCAACAATCTTCTGGCCGGATTTGGCCTCATGCCACTACTCCAAGGACGTGCTGAAGTGGTATGCGGACAATAAGGTCAATTTCGTGCCGAAAATGTTCAACCCTCCCAACACTCCGAAGCTCCGCCCCATCGAGAAGTACTGGGCGATTATGAAGCAGCACCTTCTTAAACGACCTAAGGTAGTGAAGACAGTCGAGGAACTGAAGAAAGTATGGGTTTACATGCAAAAAACGGTTGATTCACAGGTTGTGCAGAATCTTATGGCCGGGGTTAAGGCCAAGGTGCGGGCATTTGCGTATGGACTGTAAATAAGATACGAGTAAAATGTTAAAATGAAGTTTAATAGTTATTTCTCAATCCCTGAAAATTTGATGGCAATCGGATGAAAACTCAAATTTTGCGAATCAATTTTGTGTGTGGCAATTTCATCGTGGACACCCTTTAGGGGGGTGGGAGCGCTTGGCAGATGTCTACGGTCCATACAATTTTTTAAATTTTGTGTTTGAGACTGTCTTCTACGGAAGGGGGTTGAAATCTCTCAAAAACCGTCTACGTAGTTTATGAACAGCCCATACAAAAAATAATATAGACTGCAAGCATAGAGTCAGGTCTCCGTATTAAGATTTACTTCTGAATGATTTTTTTATGGTATGATCAGTTGTTTCCTTATGTTATATTATATTTCCTCCGTTACTCGCGCCAACTTTTGTAACACGAGTACTCACGCGTTGTACTTTGTACAACAGTGTGAGTTTTCCATTTCCATTTTGCAGCCGAGCTACCAATCGATCTGAAATCAACGAGTATTCCTCAAAAAACTTGCTTTTAACTAAACAAGCTAAATATTTATTACAGTTAACCCCCAAAATATGCGGAATTAGAGAAAATGTAAATGGAAACCGCGTAAATGGTGTCCATACTACGAGGGTTCTGACTTAATTGGTTACAACATGGAATATCTCGAGATCCTGACCAGATAGAAAGTTACTGTCTTTGCCAAAGTAGTTCTAGAGATCATAACCTTTTTGCTGGTGGACAGTAGTTCAAAATTTACTCACTACATAGCGCTAGTATACATGTGAAGTTCTCGCATGTGATATATCTCGAAATCCTGACCAGATAGAAAGTTACTGTCTTCGAAAAAATTGTTCAGAAGTTCAAAGCCTATAGTTCAGAATTTTTTCACTATATGGTGCTAGTATATACGTGAAATTCTCATATAAAATATCTCGAAAACCTGATCATATAAAAAGTTACTGTCTTCGGCAAAGTTGTTCAGGAAGTCAAGGCCTTTTTGCTGGTGGACTTAAGTTCAGAGTTTTCTCACTTTGCAACGCTAGTATACATGAGGAATTCTCGCATATAAAATATCTCTAGATCCTGACCAGACAGAAAGTTACTGTCTTGGGCAAAGTTGTTCAGGATGTTAGGATCTTTTCGTTGGTGTACAGTAATTCAGAATTTTCCCTTTATGTGGCACTAGTATGCGGGTCATTCAGAGATATTTCATATGCAAGGATTTCACGTGTCTTTCAACGTCACCTAGTGAGAAAATTATGTACTTTCCACCAACGATAGGGTTTGATCTCCTGGACAACTTTACCGATTACAGTACATTTTTAGCAGGTCTTGAGATATATCATATGCGAGAATTACACGTATATACTAGTACCATGAAGTGAAATATTCTGAACTACCGTCCACTAGCCAAAAGGCCTTGATCCCCTGAACAACTTTGCCCAAGACAGTAACATTCTATCTTGTCATATATATTTTATATGAGAGAATTTAACGTGTATACTAGAACTACATAGTGAGAAAATTCTGAACTATTCTACACCAAGCAATAGGCTTTGACCTCCTGAACAACTTTTTCAAAGACAGTAACTTTCTCATACAAAGTACAACAGCGCGAGTAACGGGGGGTTAACTTTTATGCATACCGTAAAACGGGGTGTAATTGATCAGCGGGACAAAATTGATCGCTGAAATTTCTCGTGATATTTTTTCATGTGTAACATGTTTTTCGTTACTAAGCGTACGAATGTATCTTTGTATACATTGTAAAAATATTATGCATAAGTACAATATTGGGTATACTTAGCGATCAAATTCACCCCGCTGATCAATTTCACCCCGTTTTACGGCACCTTCTTTGAAAATTTTCCCACCTAGACGGACCTAACAAATGCGAGATAGGAAGAAGTGACCGTCGTAATTAATTTTAGGCTCATAGGTTGAAAGAACTTCAGCATGTCCAAAATATATTCGTTCCCATTCAGTGTGTCCAAAATATATTATGGACACTGTCCAGAATCCAGTGGAAGGGTCCAAAATATGTGAATATCATGATGTGAAAAGAATTATTTTTCGAGTATATATCAATGAATAAAACATCTAGTGACATTTTACATCCAAGATGAGTAGCTTTCGAACACAACCGCATCTAAATTGCATAATAATAATAAACAAATAATATTATTTTGACATAAACGTGATCTCACTTCCTCTAGGGGTCCAAAATCAGTTGGTTACCCTATATGTGCTTTATCACAAGATCCTGACTTACTTGGAAAATACAGTCTTCTACATAGCTGCTAAGCTAACCAAGTCCTTTCAAATGATGGACAATACACTCTTATAAATTATCGCCGACTTCGGTAATTTTTACCGAAATCTGAACAACTGAACTTTTCGGTAAAATTTATGCAATTCAATTCAATTGGTTTTCAGCTACTTTGAAACTAAATCTCCACTAAAATGACAAGATTTGATAATTTAAACAAGGTTGAAAATAGCCTTTAAAATGAAAGTCAAAGTTTTGCAGAACGTTCAGCTGTTCTGATTTCGGTAAAATTTAACGAACACGGAAACAACATCTTAGTGTGTAAGTGTGTATGATACATGCACAAGCTCTTACGTACACTGCGCTAGTGTACGTAAGAGCTTGTGCATGTATCATATCTCAAGATTTTGGCATTTTGAGAAATAACTGTTCACTGCTAAGTTGTTCAGATGGCCAAGGTCACTGCAAAGTTGTCCAAAAATATATATGAAAACTTTCCCGAAGTCACCCATTCACGGATTTTTTATACGTTGTAGCAAGCGTGATTGACCATTTTATGGATAATCCGGATCATCTGGACAACTTGTTTGTGGCCTCCAGTGTGCATAATTTTGCTTCATTGCCAAATTCAGTGAGATAACACATCAACAAGTGCTTGCCCAAAAAAAAATGGAGCTCTAGGACCAGTTTAATTTATTTACTTCTTTTACGGATGTTCCGGATCTTCCGGAGGACCAGTCTGTGATCATCAATATTATGGCCACAATATGAAATTAATTCGAAAAACACATCAACAAGAAACAGTTTAATTAATTGACCACTTTTACGCATGTTCCGGATCTTTTAATGGACCAGCCTTAGCCCTCCAGGGTACATATTTGGACAAAAACCCCATATTTTTTCTTAAAACTCACCAATAAGTGCTTCCGCTAAAAACTGCGCACTTTTACGGATGTTACGGTGTCCCGCTGGAAGACACATTTAACCAAAAGGAGGACAATTAACAATTTCCCCGAAGATACCAGGAAGTTATCTATTCATATAACTTTAATATCAGAGTGTATCAGAGTTTTATTTACTGTATATAGATTTAGTTACATTCATTTTAAACCGACCATGACATTAGGTCGTATGAATAAAAGCGTTTACTTTACTTTTCCCGTAAGAAAAGCACGGGAAAGTAAAGTAAACTCTTTTTATTCATACGGCCCATTGATCCGTGTTCATAATAATTAAAAACTAACTAATTTATTTCGATTTTCCATAGCCATTTCTTCGATTATTTCTTCCCTTATTCGCTCGTAAGGTACCGCAGGACGAAGGAATGTTTCTTGTGTACCTAGCTGCGCTGTGCTACTGCCAGAGTTGGTGCGGTAGAAAGATGACGTTTGCGATTCCTTATGTATCATCCTCTGCTTTGTACGGATCTGTACGGCAATGTTGTGCGGTAGACACGAAGAGAAGATATGTGCAGTCAAAAGTTGTATACAATCATTGAACGCATTATTCGGTGAACTGTTGAGATCGTTTTTTTTTGTGCAACCATCGTTCTTCATTTCGTTCATTCATTTGGTGCTACAAAACTGAATACTCTTATTCGGCAAAGGTGTCTGACACTTCGCTCATTTGTGAATATCTATTCATGACCAGTTACGAACCTGACACACGGTAGTTCAATGGCATGTTGACAGATTTCCAAACACTGGATCTAAATAATTTTAAGAAAGTTTGAAATAGCTTCCGAAACTACTGAATACATCATACATCATTTAAGAAAAGATTTTTTTTTAAGTATTGCCGATGTTGCTTTTTATATCAGTCGCTTTCAAACTCTTTGGGTCATTCGTGGCTTCGTGGGGATGAGTTTTGAACTCGTTACAATTACGTGAGGTGCGATTCTTAACTATTACGCAGGAGCCGTTACTTTTGTTTTTTTTTAACCTTGATTTGTTTTCCTTCGATCTTGTTTTCCGTACTGAGTACCAACGCTACCGACACCAGGTAGACAGCTCCCATACCTGGACCCTACCTATCGATCCATCAACTCATGAACCGGGGACCAATGGCAGGGATGTTATGTCTCAGAACATACCGGCGGCGCAAAGTGGGATTGAACCCAGGCATGCTGGGGAGAGAGGCAATCATGCTTAACACTACAC
The DNA here is from genome assembly GCF_037179485.1 of Ochlerotatus camptorhynchus. Classification (NCBI taxonomy): domain Eukaryota; kingdom Metazoa; phylum Arthropoda; class Insecta; order Diptera; family Culicidae; genus Ochlerotatus; species Ochlerotatus camptorhynchus. The sequence goes on from NW_027040816.1 coordinate 25,759, forward strand.
CGCCGGCACTCGTCTTTTCAAGTATTCAATCACTTCTGCATCACTACATAAGTTTGGAATTACTTCAGAAATAACTGAATCACTTCAGAAAAGTACGGAATCACTGAATCACTTTAGAACATTTTGGAATCACTTCGGAAAATACTGAATCAATTTATGAAATTGTGGTACTTTTGACTACTGAAACACTTGGAAAGTACTGAATAGCTTAGGAATCACTCCGGAAAGTAGTGAATCAATTAATGGATGTTTGGAATCACTTTTAAAAATACTGAATCATTCCCGAAAGTTTGTAAGCACTTCAGAATGTACTAAATCTCTTCAAAAACCACTGAATCACTTCAGAAACGTTCGAAATCACTTCGGATAGTACTGAATCATTTCAGAAGTTTTTGGAATCGGTTTGGAAGTACTAAATCATTTCAGAACAGTTTTTTATCACTTCAGTAAGTTCTGAATAATTTTAGAAAAGTTTGTTATCACTTTTTAAATTAACTGAATGACTTCAGAAAATTTTGGAACCACTTCGAAAAGTACTGAATTAATTCATAAAAAATTTGCGATCAATTCCTCAACTACTGAAACACTTTGGAAAGAGCTGAACCACTTCAGAAAAAGATCGGAAAAACTTCGAAAAGTTTTTGATCATTTCATAAATGTTTGAAATTACTCTGACACATACTGAATCATTCCAGAAAGTTTGTAATTACTTTATCATATACTGAATCACAGCGAGGCGTTTAAAGTGTCGATAGAAACTTGATGATTTTTTGGATGATTTTGAATCAGCAGGTGGGCATTTTAAGTGACTTTTGATCTCTAGTCTACGTAGTTAAAAAAGCAACAACAGGGAATTTGAGGTGGCTATATAAACTCTATGATTGTTAGGATTCATCTATTTGCCATGCACTGTTTGATAAATAAAATACCTTGCAGTTATCGGATTTGAAGTATCGGTAATTTAATTAGGTGCATTCGTAGCCACATTGCTTTATTAAAGTTATTCATAAAGTAAAGTTTTGAACTAATTTAGAGTTTTGTACCGGTGTTGATTTCCGACTTTATCTTGCTCTACACAGCAAAAAAATGATTTTGATATCGCATCAAAAAGGATGAACTTCAATCGTGTGAAAATATGGTGTTATATTACTTGCCAAAAAGGACCAAATTATCATTAATGCAGTGCACGAACTAAAATTACGCTGCTTTTACTGCATTTGTTTATAGGTGTCCATAGGTGGATAAATTTTATTCTGTATCGGAAAGACTATCGGCCGTAGGCTGGTCCGTCTCTTCAGGTCGATAAATTCATGGATTTTTTTTCTCCACTGACGTGACTATAATTCCATTAGGTCCAACCTGCCAGTAAAAATGCTTGGGCACATTCACAATCTGATGTATGCTGCTGGCTTTTGTATATGTCACGTGAAGCGGAATGGGTGGATGGGCGGGAAGGGAAAAGGTCAACACATCCAATCAAACTATTAACTTTTGAAAGCCCTGCCGCCGGTGCCCCGTCGTGGTCTGGTCCCTTCGATCGATTCCTTTCGGTAAGGTATGTGGTTCACGTGCAAAGCCGGAAATTAATTTTACTGCCACCACAGGTGTCAACGGCCATTTCTCGAAAGTCACTCCTTCCACGGCACCTACATAAGGGAAAGATTAAATTTGTAATCTGTTTACGGAACTGTTTTTAGCAAAGAAGGAATAAACCTTGCAAGTATCTTTAACAATTTTGCACGGATGTGACTAAGTGTTTGAAGCTCGCCCTATTCACAGAAAGCCCATCTATTTCCATTGTCGATTCCGTCCAATCAATCAAAGAATCCCTATAACCTCAATTATACAGCTGCCTGACTTTGTCCGCATATGAATTAATATCGAGACCAAGGCAATCGGAAAACTCTCACTTTCTCTGCCTTCCGCCTATCAGCCCCTACGGCCAATGCCGATTGGCGCCGGGGAGCAAATATTTACATTGCTGAGCAAATTTCACTCGATGATCAATTTTGCAAATAGATTGAATATGCAAATAAACCTCCCTGCCGCGCTCATCCCTACCTCTTTCCGCCTATGAACCTCAGAGTCAGGTTTCGATTTTTCAAATGCGCTTACAAGCATCAGCCAGGAAGCAGACAAATTGCCAAGGCACCACTGTGGAAGGAAGGGATTCCACGAGGGCAAAGCAGGAAAAACAACATAAATATTGGCGTCCTTCCCCGGCAGCCACTCGGAAGTTTCCTATACCTACACGTCGACGTCGTATCGTCGGAGACGAATCCGAGCGAGACTAAAACAAACCAACTCCGGAGAGGACTTTGTAGTGGGGCAAGAAAAACGAACAGCGCTAAAAGGCTCCTTCCGATCGAAACTATTTCTTACAAATTATACTTGAAAAGTGCCATCTGCGTTACATCGTCGTCGGTGATCGAAAAGGCGCAGGTAGGTACTCCCGCCGCCGACGACGACGACGACGACAACGAGAGGTGTAACGCAAAAGTTACTTTCTTGTTTTTCAATGATCTCTTCTCAGTTGTCGTCGTCGTCGTCATCATTTCGAGTGGGAGGGAGGTGATAGGTCGACTGTAAACAGAGAAAGTTTTCCCTCTAGGATGCATTTACCGAGAGTGTTATTGATTTTCCCTGACAAGCAGCCACGTTCGATTGGTTGCTATTCCAGGAGATTAACGATTGTAAACTGAATAATATTTTCCGACAGCCAATTGTTTTCTCAACACCATTCTCGAGTGTAGCTGCTGAGCAAACAGACCAACAACCTGCCGAGCCAATTACTAATCCGCCTCTTCATGAATAGCGAGCGATTCGAAACACTGCATGTATGTGGGTTGTAAATCTACTGGACAGTCGCTCGTTACCACCTCGTACAACATCCACTGTAAGTGTGGTTCGTTACATAAAATCCGCACATAAAAACTACCGACAGAGGCTGGAACAAAAAAAAATCCCCAACCAACGAAAGCTTCCCGGAATCTATTTTCGTACCGCATCAATAATCGTTCTCGCAAATGGAATTCCAGAATAACCGGGGCTACCTCGCAGTCGATAAATGTGCCTGATGTGCCGTTTTCACTTCGTCGCCGCTTTCAATATTTCGCAGCATCGTTTTCAATTAAAAATCGACTCAGCCTCCGGCAGCCGCTGAAAACGGTTCTCCATCTTCCCCACGTCGACCCAGTTGGAGCGTGATGATGAACAACTTTCATGTTTTCAGTAATTTAATGGATAAACTTTCGAGTCGGGTGGACTGTTTCTGTGGAAGAGGGTTAATAGGCAATGTGTAAATTTAGATTGTTTACCGTAATGCTCCGAACATCGGACAATTCATGTTTTTTAGCTATTACAATGTTGCAAAGTACCCACATTATAGATATGTGCGATGATTCTGAACGCTATTTAGTATCCATGATAAAATGACCGTGCCATTTTAACAATGGATTTTTTCTCCTTGGTTTGTTTTCCGTCGATCTTGTTTTCCGTGCTGAGTACCAATGCTACCGACGCCAGGGAGGCCTCCTCCATCAGAACGGGGAAGCCTCCTCCATCAGAACGGGATCCGCTTCCAATGGTTTCATTGTATGGCAGATTCGCCAACGAGGGTCAGAGCGCTTCCATTGCCGCAATGGACTCACAACGTGGTCAGCACTCACACACTCATCACGAAAAGGTTGCTGATGTAGAATAATGAGGAGGACCACACAGTGGTTGCTGCCGAGTAAACAAAAGATCGCGTGACAAACATTGAGAGCGGTCTGCTTCTGTCGACAGCCAAGTAAACACTGCTTAAGGCCGATGACATAGTAACGCGGAGCGTCGAGCAACGCGTGTTGTTCGCGTTTGCTGAATTTCAATAAAGCGTCGAGTGATGCGTGGTATGACATACTCAACGCGTTTTTGAAAGCGCAGCTCGCATTATTGTCAGTCAAAATCACTGGTCTTCACACTATTTCTAAACCACCCAATTTTCAGTAGGATCTATCCAAATTCAGGAAAGTAGGGTAATTAAAAATTGAGAGCTAAAAGTTGGTACTAACAAGATGACAAATGAACAACATCGGTCAGATTAGGGTAGATGTTGTCCAGTTGCTAATCCATTTGTCATCATGTCAGTCCAAACTTTTATCACTCAATCCTGAGATGCCCCATCTCCAACGGAATTTGAGTAGATGGGTAAACCTACTTGTCGGATTGAAAATTATTTAGAATCAAGTCGACTTCGGTTAAAAATTTTGAGACACTGACAAATTGTTCATCGAACACGCATTTAACGGTTAATTTAAATGTTTCTTTGATGGTAGTTCCGCCAATTATCATTATCAATTCCCTTGCGTTTGACGTTTATTCACTACTGCCATCTGTTGAGCTTACTGTCTATCACAGTGTACTCAACAGATGGCGGCAGTGTTTTAGCGACGATGTTTTACTGCAAAAATTAGTCTATGTGTTATACCTGTTTGTCTGTGGTTAAATGTTAAATACTAAAAGTAACATGTTAAATGTTATATGTTGTTTGTTATTTGCTACAATGTAAAATGTTAAATTATAAATGTTTAATATTACATGTAACATGTAACATTTAAAATGGAACATGGAACATGAAACATGTAACATATAGCATTTAACATTTACATTTATCATTAAACATTTAACATTTAACAACTAACACTAAACGTGCAACATGCAACATGTAACATATACTATTAATCATTTAGCAATTAAAATTAAGCATTTTTTATATTACATTTTACATTCAGCATTTATTATTCAGCATTTAACATTTAGTATTTAACATTTTCCAACTTAAATTTATTATTGAACATTCAACTTGTATCATTTAACGTTCAAAATTTTACATTTAACATTGCAACGCAAATTAAATTGCTGTAATTTACATTTTACATTTAGCATTTACTATTTAGCATTTAACATCTACCAGCTTACATTTAATATTGAACATTAAACATTGAAAATTTAACATTTAACACTTAACTTTCAACATTTTACGTTTATCATTTCACATATTAAATGTAACCTGTAACAATAATCATTTTACATCTCACATGTTACATTTTACGAATATTATGTTAAATTCAACATTTTATCCTAAGCATTTAGCATATAACATTCACATTTAGCTTTTAACATCTAAAAAATAAAGATTCTGATTTAAATTTACCAATTAACATTTATGTAACATGTAACATTTAACATTTAGCATTAGTCATGTAGCTTTGAACATTAAGCATTTTATATTTTACAATTCACATGTTGCATTTATTATTTAGCGTATAAATTTAGCATTTAACATTTATCATTTAATATTTAACATTTGAACTTTATAATTTAACATATAACATGTAATTTGTAACAATTAACGATTTACATTTATCATGTAACATTAAGCATTTGACATACACATTCAGCATTAACATCTAACATTTGACATTTAACATCAGCAATCATCATTTAACATGCACATTTTACATTTTACATTAAAATTTTTACAATTACCATCTAACATTTGGCATTTAACATTTAACCTTCAGCATTTCACGTTCATCAATTAACATTTTGCATTTAAAATTAATCAATTAAAGATTTAACATTTAAAATTTATTGCTAAACAATTAAAATTTTACATTTAACATTTAACATTTGACATTAAGCAGTTGAAGTATTACATGTAAAATGTTACCATTACCATTTAAAAATTAACATACTACATTTAACATTTACATTTAAAAAATCCTTATAAACAGTTTGTTTAATATTTAACATGTAACATTTAACAGAACAAAAATGTCGGCTATGTTTAAAATGTACCTTAACTTCTAGACGTCCGATCTACCGATGCTATTTATGACGTAATTATTCATATTCATTTTATAAAATACGACCGAAATTGCAGTTACCTAGTCGATCACCATTTAATTTCAATTGCACTACAACAGTCTTTTGCGTGCACGCGCTTGAAAACACTTCAAGGAGTGCTTTGACGCTATTGCTGACGCAGCGCAACGCGTTTAAGGGCCACCCACAATAGTCCGTCACCGTCACCGTCACCGTCAGCGTCAACTGACAGCTTGGTTTGAGCCAACGCTATTCAGTTTAGCAACCCACAAAGATGCGTTGCGCTCACTGCGCGCCAGTACTAAAACGCTGACGCTGTGCTAAACTTTGTAAATTTTCAAAATTGACGCAGCGTCATGTTGCTGTTTTGTCACATCAGCGTAATCAGAAGCGTATTTTGTGCCGTGTTGCTTTGAACACATCATGGAAAACATTGTTAGTAGGAATTTGCATTTGTAAGAAGGGCCAACCCCAATTTCCAAACAAATGTCAGTGATTTTTTTCAATAAAATACAACTAGTGAAATAGCTTTGTAAACAATTTAAACTATTGCAATGTTTTTTTTTTTATATTCTTTAACAATATTGTGTGAATACATGTTTGGCCAACACATTTCGGTTAACGTATGCAGATCGTGTCGCATTGTTGCCTCTCTGAAGGGCCGCAGAGTTAATACATCTCAGAGGATCAACTAATGTACGCCATTCACTCGGCCATTCACCAAGTTCACTGACGTTTCCATCACCATCCCTCCTGACTCTGGACAGCCGTTGATATAAGTTGTCTTGAATTGGAGGTAGGTCAACATCTGGATATGGCCGGAGCAAGTTATTCTTAAAAGGAAATGCAGCCCCCCAACAATGAAATACGGCATCACTTCATTTGAGCCTGGCAACTTTCCCGGTGCTTGCAAATCCAACTCGCCATTCACCAATAGCCTCCCAAATTCAGAATGTTCGGACTTATTTTTTAAATATGAAATCTTCTACCAAAACAAATGATTAAAACGAGATTATGCTACTGTCAAAACGCAATGCGTGACGCATGATTGTGCGCAAGCGCTGCGTCAATGCGTCCGTCAGCCTTTTTAGTACATGACGGATGCGTTGACGCTGACGGTGACGGTGACGGTGACGGACTATTGTGGGTGGCCCTTTACTACGACAGGTGTAAGCGTTTTACCAAGCATTTTGCATGGACGCTCGTTAAAGCAGCTCAGACGTTACTATGTCATCGGCCTAAGACTTCTCTGACGTTTGTGAATTGCACAAGTACTATAAAGGGTGATACGGTCAAAATTTGGTCAAGGGAAAACGCGTGTAAATCGGTGAAATCGTTTATTTAAAAAATCAAATTAAATTTCTTTTTCAAGTTCAATTAGTATAAAATTCAGGAAAAATATTCAGTTAGGCTTCCGCTTTTCCAAATCCGAATTGCCGGGCCTTACGCTTGACCCCTGCCATCAGATTTTGTACAGCCACCTTGTCCACCTTCTTCGCCGCAGAAAGCCAGTTTGCCTTGAACTGCTGCTCGCCCTTAGCAGTTTTTTTGGTCTTCTTTAGGTTCCGCTTGACAATAGCCCAGTATTTCTCAATTGGGCGGAGCTCTGGCGTGTTGGGAGGGTTCTTGTCCTTGGGAACCACCTGCACGTTGTTGGCGGCGTACCACTCCATGGCCTTTTTACCGTAATGGCAAGATGCCAAATCCGGCCAAAACAGTACGGAACAACCGTGTTTCTTCAGGAAGCAGCAGGCAGCAGACGTTTATTCAAACACCCTTTCACGTAAATTTCTTGGTTGACAGTCCCGGAAGCTATGAAAATGCTGCTTTTCAAGCCACAGGTACAGATGGCTTGCCAAACCAGATATTTCTTTGCGAACTTTGACAGTTTCATGTGCTTGAAAACATCTGCTACCTTTCCCCTTCCTTTTGCCGTATAAAGCTCCTGTCCCGGAAGCTGCTTGTAGTCGGCTTTGACGTAGGTTTCGTCATCCATTACCACGCAGTCAAACTTCGTCAGCATCGTCGTGTACAGCCTCCGGGATCGCGCTTTGGCCGTCGTATTTTGTTTATCATCGCGATTTGGAGTCACTACCTTCTTGTGAGTCGATAGTCCGGCTCGTTTTTTGGCTCGATGCACGGTTGTAGACGATACACCCAGCTTATTTGCGGCATCTCGGAGAGAGAGGTTAGGGTTTCGCTTGAAACTACCGGCAACTCTCTTTGTCGTCTCAGCGGCTTCCGGTTTTCGATTTCCCCCCGATTCAGACTTCCTGGCTGTTGACAAACGTTCCCCAAACACTTTAATTACATTTGTAACGGTTGATTTGGCAACTTTTAGCGATTTTGCCAACTTTGCGTGCGAGTAGCTCGGATTTTCGCGATGCGCGAGCAAAATTTTGATACGCTGCTCTTCTTGCTTGGACGGCATTTTGACAACTGAAGAGTGAATTCCAAAATCAAAATAGGAGCAACATTCTACACACACACACCTTCAAAATGAGGGGTGTTCAGGTTTTTTAAATGCAAAATTGAAAGAAATACGTCAAGTTGATATTGACCAAATTTTGACCGTATCACCCTTTACTTGTGCATTTCACAAACGTCATAGAAGTCTATAAAAGATGTTAGCGATCGAGATGGTTTTATGACAGGTGGGCAGGAGCTCACGGTCTTCCAGTGTTGGTGAGTTCTTTTTCTTTGCCGTTAATGTTCACGAAAAGTTCACTATTTTACCATACAGAAATTCAAAAACAAAAAATTATGGGTGGTTTTGGACTGGACGATCACTGGCATGCGAGATCACATTGCTGCTCAGATGGACATCGCGTTAAAGAGCGGGATGGACATTAGCCGACATGTAAATGGTATTGAAAAATTATTTTGTGAGAAATTGAACAATATGAAAAACTCACCTTTATACATAGATAAGATATAGTTTTAGAGTTGGTTGGAAATGCTAACATGAAGCTTTAGTGTGATGATTTATTAGGTAGTGATGAAAACGTCGCTAGAACTATTCCACAGCCGCAGTCAGTTTATGAGCAACAAGAGGGACGCACATTTTTGCCTGTGGACTTGGAGACATACTTCAAGTCCCCGCGTACATCGTACGGGCTAGGCAAAAATGTGCGTCTATCTTGAAAACTGTCGCTTTAATGGCCCTTCGCTCATTTTCAACTTCTATTCAATTTTTCATACTGCCGTACTCTAACGGAACTATCCACCTACCCTCTTCTAAAGATCATTCTCTAGCTAATAAATCATCACACTAAAGCTTCATGTTAGCATTTCCAACCAACTCTGAAAATCGTTAACTTCGCGTATGAAGTAACATAAAAAAACACTTTGAATATAGTTTTAGTTTTTAGTTTTGATGAGAATTGTTATACTGACATGCAGGTTTAGAAGACCTGTTGAAAATACTGAATTTCTAAGGCAGGAACAATGTAAAATCACTAAGATTTATATCATAAAAATTACAGCAGATAAGTTACTAGGTGGCTTGAGCACCTGGGTTAAAACGAAAAGTAATTTATTTTGAATTTTGAACAATTAAAGAGTTAAAATCTAAATAGAAACAATGTGTGACTCTTTATTAAATTCAATGGTACTTATGGAAAGGTAAATAAATTAAGAAGTCATTTGTTGTAGAAACATTCTATTTTGTATGAAATCCTGCTTGAAAAAGAGGGGTACAGTGCGGATTGTGTTTAGAAGGCTACAAATTGGGTGTACACCCTAGTTCCTACGGAAGTGAAACGAGGCTGATCTTTCATAAAAATTCGATGGTCCCATGATATTTAACAAAATCGCTGCAAACATAAATTGTTCATGCACACTATATAGTTACAGCCCTAGTCTCATTTTAGAGGGGGCTATAGGCCTTAAGCCTCGTCCATAAATTATTTTAATATAATATGAAAAATAAAAAAAAACCTTACCCAGAATGGATATCTATTACCTGTAAAGTACAGGTAACAGATATCTATTATCTTGGGTCAGATTTTTTTTCACATGACTATAATAATTTTGGGGGGGGCTTCAGCCTCATAGCCCCCTCCCCCCATGGCTACGTGCCTGGCATGACATAATTGCAATACCTCTATAGTTTTTAATGTCTGATCATTTGCCAGATATAAATATTGGGACTTAAAATGATTTCTTCCAATTTTTTTGGAAAATCACCTCTTTTGTGAGATAAACAATAGTTTAACAAAACTAGTTGCTATTTTTTCAAAAAAAAAAAAATGGAGGTATTTCATCAGGACCAGGCCCTTTGCCAGCATTGAGACTTTCAAGAGTCATAAAAATTTCGTTTAAAGTGACCGTCAACCAGAGTTGGGGAAAAACCGGTTGCGTACCGGTGCGGTTCACCAAAGCACAACACGTGTTGTCGACTGCTACACACCGTGTTTGGTTTCGATGCTGGTTGTGTTCCCATCGAAGCTTGTAAACCAACGCGTATTTCGTTCACACGACACCCCGGTTTCTGTTTGGTTTTCGTTTACCGGTAAACGAGTTTGGTATGTAAAAAATGAAAAACACAAAACCGAACCAAGGTTGTGTAGCGGTTGTGTTTTCGGGATGCTATTTTACGGACTGCAAGTGGTGCGAGATTTTATTTAAAAAATTTAATTTAATTATTTTAAAATTATCTCAAAACATCTTACCCATACCAACAATTTATGACCCCACCATTTCAAAATCTGAGATGACGACTTTCGGTTAGAGACAAACTGGAAAATACTGTGAAATCCCCACATTATGGAATCGGGATGACATGTGGGAACCAGAAATCGACGTCTGACACCATTTTTAAATCCAAGATGGCGACTTCCGGTTAGAGAAAAACAGAGAAATACTATCAATACCCCACAATATGGGTATATTTGGAATCGCGATGACGGGTAGGGACCGGAAATCGATGTCTGACGCCATTTTGAAATCCAAGATGGTTGCTTCCGGTTAGAGAAAACTGGGAAAAATTGTCAAATACCCCACAATATAGATAATTTCAGAATTGGTATGATGTGTAGGGACTAAAAATCAATGTTTGATGCCGCAAAATTTTGATCACAAATTTGGAAAAAGCTCAGAAACTTGCTAAGCAATTCGAGAGTTCCCATAATTTCAGTTTGGGTCTTACTAGTCCTATTGAGAATCAGGTTGCTCGGGATTTTCTGAATATTTTCTCTCGGGAAAATATTTTTGATGATTCCTGGGGGACTGATTTGGACGAAGTAAGGTCTATAACTAAAAATTTTCAAAATATGAAAGCTCCAGGTGATGATGGAATTTTCTATATCCTCATCAAAAAACTCCCAGAGAGTACCTTGTCTTTCTTGGTAAAATTATTTAACAGATGTTTCCATTTGGCATACTTTCCTGATAAATGGAAAAATGCAAAAGTTGTTCCAATTTTGAAGCCGGATAAAAATCCAGCTGAAGCTTCTAGCTACCGTCCAATAAGTTTGCTTTCTTCAATAAGTAAACTTTTTGAAAAGATAATTTTGAATAGAATGATGCTTCACATCAATACGAACTCAATTTTTGCAGATGAGCAGTTTGGATTTCGCCATGGGCATTCAACTACTCATCAACTCTTAAGAGTTAACAATTTAATTCGTTCAAACAAATCTGAAGGCCACTCAACTGGAGTTGCTCTTCTAGACATAGAAAAAGCATTCGACAGTGTTTGGCATGAAGGTTTGATTGCTAAATTGAAAAAGTTTAATTTTCCACTTTATATTATGAAATTAGTTCAAAATTATTTAACTGACAGAACTCTTCAAGTAAATTATCAAAATTCAAAATCCAATCGACTACCTGTTAGGGCAGGAGTTCCTCAGGGTAGCATTCTTGGGCCTATATTGTATAACATTTTCACTTCGGACCTCCCTGATTTGCCTCAGGGTTGCCACAAATCTTTGTTCGCTGATGACACAGGCATTTCCGCTAAAGGAAGAAGTCTTCGTGTTATTTGCAGCAGACTTCAGAAAAGTTTAGATATTTTCTCTTCTTATTTACAAAAATGGAAGATTTCTCCCAACGCTTCCAAAACTCAACTTATAATATTTCCACATAAGCCTAGAGCTTCGTTTTTGAAACCTAGTAGTAGTCACATAGTCACTATGAACGGAGTTCCAATTTCCTGGTCAAACCAAGTGAAATATCTTGGATTAATACTTGACCAAAAATTAACTTTTAAAGATCACATTGAGGGCATTCAAGCCAAATGTAACAAATATATAAAATGTTTGTATCCTCTTATAAACAGGAAATCCAAACTTTGCCTGACGAATAAACTTCTAATATTTAAACAAGTTTTTAGACCGGCCATGCTTTACGCTGTACCAATATGGTCTAGTTGCTGCACTACCAGGAAAAAAGCACTTCAAAGGATTCAGAACAAAATTCTGAAAATGATTTTGAAGTTGCCTCCCTGGTACAGTACAACCGAAGTACATAGAATTTCGAATGTTGAGACTTTAGCACAAATGTCCAACAAAATAATTAATAATTTCAGGCAAAAATCGTTGCAATCCTCAATTGCAACGATTAATTCCCTTTATACTAAGATAAGATTTAGTTTTAGTTTTTAGTTTTAAGATATCAATTGTTATACTGACATGCAGGTTAAAAAACCTGTTTAAAATACTGAATTGCCAAGACAAGAACAATGTAAAAACACTTAGATATATATCATAACAATTAAGGCTGGTACGTTACTGCAGTAACTGGAGCACCTAGGTTAAAATGAAATGTAATTTATTTTGAATTTGGAACAAATAAAGAGTTAAAAAAAAAAAAAAAAAAAAAAAAAAAATGTTTGATGCCGTTTTGAAATCCAAGATCGTGACTTCCGGTTAGAGAAAAACAGGGAAATACTGTCAATACCCCACAATATGGGTATTTTTGGAATTGTGATGACGTGTAGGGACAAGAAATCAATGAGTTACGTTATTTTGAAATCCAAGATGGCCACTTCCGGTTAGAGAAAAACAGGGGAATACTGTCAATACCCCACAATATGGATATTTTTAGAATTGGTATGACGTGTAGGGACAGGAAATCAATGTTTGATGCCGTTTTGAAATCCAAGATGGTGACTTCCTGTTAGAGAAAACAGGGAAATACTGTCAATACCCCACAATATGGGTATTTTTGGAATTGTGATGACGTGTAGGAACTAGAAATCAATGAGTGACGCCATTTTGAAATCCAGGATGGCGACTTCCGATTAGAGAAAAATACCCATTTACAATACATTTCTTCCCAAATCTAGTCTTAATTTCATCAATTTTTGGATCAATTTTGAGAATTTTCGCTTCTAGGCGGAGGTCTGAAATTCTAGTTTCGATTCGACGATCAAGGATCATCCTCAAGGTTCTGTTATGAGCTATTTGAATTTTGTTCCTGTAAGTTTGAGCACATGATTCCCACACCGGAGCTGGGTTGAAGATCGCAGGTGCTATGATTTGTTTGTAGACGGCCAGTTTGTTCACCCTTTAAGAGGTGATATCTACGGCAAATCAGCAGATACAGACACCTAACTCAGGGAGAACACTAGCCTTCGTTTTTTTCTACATGGGACCAGAAAAGGAGCTTTTCATCAAACAAAAACCCGAGATAGGTTACTTCGGCGGACCACTCAACTCTTGTGCTATCCATAATTACAGTACAAGAGGGAGCCGATTTAGTTTGGGCGATTGCCGATGGAGGAACATAATTGTTTGAGTTTTAGTGGCATTGATTTTGATTTTCCACGTGGTAGCATAATCAGCAAAAGTGTCAAGGCATCGTTGAAGTTTGTTTGCTATTTCGCGAGGCATCCTTCCTTTGACGGTGATTGTGGTATCATCTGCGAACAAGAAAAACACGCAACCATCTCCGAGGGGAGGAATGTCGGAAGTGTAGATGATGTATAGAAAACGGCCCAGCAGACTTCCTTCGATTTACGGTCGCTACACGTCATCCCGATTTCAAAAATACCCATATTGTGGGGTATTTGACAGTATTTCCCAGTTTTTCTCCAACCGGAAGCTGCCATCTTGGATTTCAAAATGGCTTAAGACATCGCTTTCCAAACCCTAGCCGTCATCCATATGCCAAAAATACTCATATTACCGTATTTCCCAGCTGTTGTCTTACCGAAAGCCACCATTTTGGATGGTGTCAGACATCGATTTCCGGTCCCTACGCGTCATCCCGATTTCAAAAATACCCATATTGTGGGTTATTTGACTTATTTCCCAGTTTTTGTCCAACCGGAAGCCGCCATCTTGGATTTCAAAATGGCGTCAGACATCGCATTCCAAACCCTATTCATACTCATACTCATACTCATATTGTGTGGGTTTTACCGTATTTCCCAGTTGTTGTCTACCGAAAGCTGCCATTTTGGATTTTAAAATGGCGTCAGAAATCGATTTCCGGTCCCTACGCGTCATCCCGATTTCAAAAATACCCACACAGCAAAAAAATAATTTTGATATCACATCAAAGTGGATGCACTACAATCATGTCGAAAATTTCATGTAATTTTTATGACCACATAAATAAACAAATGCAGTAAAAGCAGCGTAATGTCAGTTCATGCATTGTATTAATGATAATTTTGTCCTTTTTAGCAAGTAATATTACACCATATTTTCGACATGATTGTAGTGCATCCACTTTGACGTGATATCAAAATTATTTTTTTGCTGTGATTACAGACAAGATTCATCTTCCACTGTGCATATTGTGGGGTATGTGACAGTATTTCCCAGTTTTTCTCCAACCGGAAGCCGCCATCTTGGATTTCAAAATGGCTTCAGACATCAATTTCCGGTTCCTACATGTCACGAAGATTCCAAAAATACCCATATTGTGGGATATTTGACAGTTTGGCACTTTGGATTTTGATCATCTAAGTTTTCATTCAATTGCACATTCGGCAGCACTGCACCTCCATTTACAGCTTCTTCGCCCAACCGTTTAACCATGTTCAGTAAAAACCAGGTTCGGTGTGCAAAAACTGAACCGAATCCGTGGTTGATATTCCATACACCCGACCCCAAACTCGTTCACACGTGTGAACGGTGCTGATGGATTCGGTTGTGTTTTCGAAACCGAGGCCCGGTTTTGGTTTCAGTTTCGTTTACCGTGTAAACGAAATGAAAACTTTACACGGTGTGCACCATTCGTTCACACGTGTTGCGATTTTGAGGACCGTACCAGTACATGTGTGTACAGGTTGGTTTTCTTGTCCACCTCAACGTCTACTAATCTTTTGGAATTTGTAAAATTTTGTATTGAAACAGATTTAAAGCTAGTTTTCCATTTAACTGACATCACAATCCGTACGAAATCGTCTTCATAAGAAAGGTCTTAAGGACAGAGTAGCTCTTAAGAAACCATGGTTGTCCGCAAAAAATATCAAAAAAAGATTGTAAGGTGGCTTATGCGCCACTCCTTTCGGAGACCACCTACCAGTTGACGGTTTGCCCGGCCGTTGAGACCCTCAGGGAAGGGTCTAATTACTCCCGAAAGTGGGAAGGGAAACGAGCTGGCTAGCGCAAAGTCTCGCAAAGGCCTCATTGGTTATACGACCTGAAAGTCGTGGAAAAGGAAAGCCTACGTGATAGCAAAATAATCCAGCTGATAACGGAAACTAAACCCACCGACTTCTCATCACTGGGAGACTTAGACGACCACCCTTCCAACAGTACAAGACTCGAGAGTGGTCTTGGTTGATCTCGGGGCAACCTCCCCAGTAAAACGAATAAAGTAAAGAAGAGAATTACGACGCGATTAACATGTATCCCCTCTCAGTGACTTTCTTATCGGTTCGAACTCATCAAGGCGACTTTGGGTTTCAAATTACCTTCGCCTGCATTTATTTCTCCTGCATTACCATTATCGACTAACACATTTGGAAGGAGCAAAACTGTTTAAATTTTCATTTTAGAGTTACTCGTATATTGTTCTTCTCTCTATTGCCTAGGCCTACGTACTACGGGCTTTCCCTTTCTCTCTACCTAACATTCTTCTTTGTTCATTTTGGGGGTGTGGTGCGTGCGTGCGATGTGTTCATCCTACAGTGTGTGTGTGCTCAGGGTGACATTCGGCGCAAGCGCGATTCGAATGAATGCCACTAGAATTCTGCGGTCGTAACCACGCTACCTACTCGTAGTCATTCGGTAGCGGGAAGAACTGAGCCATGCGCATGGTCTTATATTTTATCAGGCCTGATAGTACTCACGGTTTTACAGCGTACCTACGCTTTGAGGCGTGGCGGGAATGTCGTCGTCGGAATCACAACGGTCACTACTACGCAAGTAAGTGCACTGCTGATCGAAGTCGCGTCGATGGATGATGATGACGCTGATGTCGATGCCTCGTGGTTTGTGATCGAGGTTTGACCGTTGTGGCATCGGGGGTGAACTTCGACGTTGCAGATGGACTTCCACCAGATTGTGTCTCCACGTTGATTGGCGCACGAAATGGCGAACGGATGTCTTGCCAACCTGCCTAGGGCATGATATTGGCAAACGCAACCCTCTTCCGGTCACCGTACGTCCGGGAACTCCGTAGCCAGCAGGTGGGGTCAGAAGCGATCGGTTCTACAGGTGTGATGTGCTGGTTGCGCAAGACTGCCACAAATCTATAGATACACATGATGCCATTTGGCAGCGGAATAAGCACACGCACAAAGAACACAATTTGATCGCACTGTTACCTGTTTTCCCAAAACCACTCGCACACAATTTTCCAGCAACGCACAAACTTGTTCGAGAAGCCTATTAACTGCTAAAGGGAAAGCCTAAGTTAGTCACAGAAAGGTAACACATGTCAATTTAAATCACCTCCAATTACACATCACGGCGCGAACTAAAACTGATCACTCCTGCCTCTTCCACAAGCCAGAACGAAGTGATCGAACCAAGTCCCAAATCCTCAGATAAGGCGCGAGATTCAAATCATCTCCACTATCAGTTTGCGTCATTTCCCGAGAGAAATGACGAAGCTCTAGATTCGTTTATTATCACGAAACGTGACAGGATAAGGGGAAGTGGGGTATCCTTTATCGAGCAACTTTGCATTATCCATTCTCTCGTTTCCCTCCCAAATTCGAAGAGAGACAAAGGCTACGACCAGGTCAAGGAAATCTGAATACGTTTTGCTTGGGTCAACGGTCAGAAGCAAGCGCGCAATTTTTGGTGATTTTTCCTATCGTTCTACTTTTTAGGCGGCGGATTACATGTGCGCTATAGGCTTATGTAGGGAACTCATTATTTACATTTTACGTGGTCGTGTTGCTCCTGAACCGAGTGAATGACGTGAACTCTATCTGAGTGATCGCGCTTTAGGCTGGTTCATAAATATTTATTTGAATATTAATTAATTATTTAACAAGAAACAAATATCTCACAATTAACGACATTCATGTTCGTTACAAAGTGAGCCCAGGACCACATTTCAGGGCAGTGTATTAGGGCCCCTGTTATTTATTATGTATATTAATGACTTGTGACGTGTTTTACGATTTTGCGACATTAATCTTTTTGCAGATGATACTGTGTTACTCATTTTAGCATTCGCGGAATCGAGTAAATGAGAACGTCTCTGTTGTAATAGATGATGAGACTATTTTGATCGCGTTCACGAAATTAAATATCTTGGCGTTATTATTGATGACAAACTTAATTTCAACTCTCACATTGACAATGTCATCAAGAAAATTGCGAAGAAGTATGTAATTCTATGTCGACTGAAAAACAATTTAACTATTGCCAGTAAAATACAGCTGTACAAATCAATGATCTCTCCTCATCTAGACTTTTGCCCTTCCATTTTATTTCTGGCCAATGAAACACAAATATCGAGATAACAGCGCTTGCAGAATAAAATAATGCGTTTGATTTTGAGATGTAATAGATTCACTTCCTCAACTTTGATGCTAGACGCCTTACAATGGTTGTCGGTGAAGCAAAGAATTGTATATTTGACTATGGTGTTCTTTTTTAAAGTAGTAAACTATGTCCGGTTTGCATAATTTTAACGGACTTGGTTGTCATTGAGTAAGTGGTATCTGGGTGCCGGAACGAGTCCGGGCCAGAGCACTGGGAATCTTTGAGGTTTCGGAATGTGGTGTCCTTTCGGAGCACATTGAAAGTCACGCCTCGATGGTTGTCGAAAGACTCTGTTTAATTCATTGTTCAGATACTCTTTATAGCTAATTAATGATGATGTTTGCAATTTTACAAAATCGATTCTCTATGATGGATAGAAACGCCTGGGACGGCGGTGACAATATTGTATGTATGTATGTATGTAAGTTAGCCACCATCCTTTCAAGACTTGTCTTGTATGCAGCTCCACTTAATAGCAAGATCAATTTGAGCTACCGATCTGAATTCACAATATCGCTGTATGAAGGGCCAAAAACGGAAGGGCGGACCCGTAAGCAGAGACACTTACGCGAAATCCACGGGAATTTAAGAATCTCCTTCCAACGATACGATCCAACAAATCGAATAACACAACTCGCAATACTTATTAAGCTTCCTACTGGATGGTTTGTTAAGAAGGGCGCGTCAATCGCCCTGAAACTGTTGGAGTAGAATTCACACCACCACAATCGAATCGGTAGGATAAAGAAAATGATAGTGTTTATTCCCTCCTAGACTCCGGCTGTCAATCATACCATCGTCCAGTTTCAGTTTGAATGATACCCTGATGCTCCCTCCCAACCCAGTATTTATTTATATAATGAAAATATATGCAATGGAGAAATTAAATATATCAGAACATTAAAATATTACATAATGAAATACATTTATATGGATAATATAGTTGCTACTGCAATGAAGAAGTATTTTACATATAATAAGATGCAGCTCTATAAATCCTCAGCTCACAATGGTAAGTGGATGCAGCACTGAAATGTATAGGATATATTAAGCAATTAAATATATTTTGCACAAATGATACTAACATTATTGCTAAAAATTGTGATAAATAACTAACATGACGAGAAATAACCTGCTTAAGAATTATATACATATAATATTATTTAATGTTGTTATTTTCTCTGCTTCATCAGCTTCATATTAATTTCGATGACTTGCTTGGGTAAACTGAAATATTAAGCTGATAGTAATTGTATATCATGCAATGTATAATTTATATAATATATGTAGTGAAATACAAAATATAAAAAAATAAACAAGTTTTGTTATTTATAAATCATTGGTCGTTGGTACCTGTATAATAATAATAAGCATATAATGTTAAGTATTGTTGCTGCTTCCTCTGCCTTATCTGCTTAATTTTAATTTCGATGAGTAATAAAATACAATAAAGTGAACAATAAAATGGTGCCTTCCTTCTCTCAACTTTTAAATGCATTGTTATCAAGCAACATTTAGATAAATCAACGCCTAGCGCACTCTAGAAACAATATATCAAAGTATGTAGTAATATTCAGGATCCACATATAAGGCGACTCATAAATATGTATGTTCAAGTGCAGGGTTCACCTCAAGTTGGCGATGTAACCAAAAGTATGTATTGTTTATTTGTTTTTTTTTTTGTCTTTTGATAGCCGGCTATCGAAAGAACATATTTATTTTGTTTAGTGATCATGAATTTTAAGAGTCATGACGGAGAGCTTGGGATTGAACCCATGATTTTCTGCTCAGTAAGCAAAAACGATCCCTCCAGGGTCATCGAGCATCTCATAATCCACAGCGCTTCGTGTCAAAGTACGATGCATTAGACTATTCTTGAATTAACCTGAACGAATGCTGAAAAAATAAATTATTACAATACAAATCTGAAGATGTTTCTCCTTTAAAGAGCTGAAAAATTTGAAAAAGTTGAATTAAGGCTGAAAAACACATATCAAGATCAGTGTTTGGAAAAACTCGAAACCTCAAATCTCGTGCGTGAGTTTATTCGCCTATGAATTTTGGCTCGCAAAATTCAACTACGCAAAAATCACCCCGATTCTGGTTCAAAAATTAATTGCTTTTTATTTTTTGCATCAGCGGATGGAAAACTAACACATAATTGCATAAACATGCAATCAATTGACGTTTGAGAGGAGCAATACAATAGTTGGGTAAAGAAGAATTGCATTATAACACACCATCGACTGGAAATGCTTTTGGCAATGCGGGGCTGCAGGTAGTGATGAAACGTCACTAGAACTATTCCACAGGCGCAGACAGTATATGAGCAATAATATCAAACAAATGTATGTATCTATATATTGCAGTTATGTTAATTCTGAAATTAAAAAAAAATAAATAAAATCATTCAGGTGTCATTGAATATCAAAATTTTAATTATTGGAATCCGATAACTAGAAAACGGAATCCCTCCTACAGATGTCCTAGATGATCTAAAATGCTTTACCATGAATTGAATATAAAAAGCTAATATCACATAATTTGAAAACTAATGCCACGATGCAATAAACCATAAACGGATGAAATACAAATTAATATTATATAACACAATTTCATATGAAAAGAAGGAGTAAGGAATAATAGTAAAATAAATAAATAAGCATGTATAATAATATAATATAACATGAAGTCTGTAATAACATTTACACATAGTACAATACTATTAAACAACACATAATGTGATGAACGAACAAAAATGAGATGAAATAATAATAATAATAATATGCAGTCTGATCGAACATATAATACCATTAAATAAAAGATGAGATTGTAGCAACGATTGAAAAAGAATAATGAAATAATGAAAAACATTCTCTATTTACCCAAATTCAATATGGAATAAAGATTGACACTTACTTCTGAAGACTTGTAATCAATCCCATCTAAAGCCACTAGGGGTTCAATGTGCTGCTACTGTGAGAAGATCCGTTAATATAATTATGACACAATAGTGTATTAATTAGTATTTGTTTGAAATGTTTTCATGTTGATAGTTTTTTAATGATGTTTTAAAATCACAAGGATCCTACCGAATCATTTTATTCTATAAATGAAAAAAAAAACTAAAACATCAAAATGAAAAATATATTCAGGTTTGTTGTACTGAAAAATTATGTAAAAAAACAATAAATAAAAAAAGAACATATCATCATTTCAGCCAATATAAAATAACATTTATTGTTAAGGAATGAAATTTCATAACAATAATTTGTTGTCTGCAACTTTAGAGAAACATTGATTTTAAACAAATTAATATATAAGTATAATTTTCAACAGACAACCTTGTAGAGACCATGGAATCCGGGATATACCTTGTACACGTTGGTGTCTTCAATTAATGCGGGCATAAGATCACTTAACGTCCCTCGCGACTACCTAATAAAATTTAAATTAATATTTGAACGAATAATCAAGGTAATAACAAATAAAATTAATTTGACAAATGTATGTTGAACTGAAAAGTTGTATTCAAGAAATCAACATATTTACAGCTAAGCTAGGCCAATAGAAAATAATGCTTTTTGTGTAATATTGTTCAGTATGTTGTATAATATTAATTCAATCATTTGGCATTGTGGGCTAACGGATGTCTAATTTGACTGAAACAAAATGAGAAATATTGATGTTAAACAATGATGTATCCCATTTAATTACAATGTGAAGTACCAAAACAAAAACCTGGTCCACAACCTATAAATAATAAATAAATAATATCTGGACAAAAGTGATTTAAATAATTATTAGGGTAATGGAAAATCATTCATCTAGCTCTTATAAGCACCGTCGGTCATTCTGCTAACACTTGTTAAAAAAGCTCCCGTACACTGCAGCTCTGGAGCACCACGCACATAAAAACTCGTATAAAAGTTTATGCCATGCGAAACTTATGTCAATAAGAGGAAGAATCTAATTCGTTTCAAACACTGAATAGTTCGTCCACCACGTTGTACCATACAAACACGAGCAAAAGAAAGGGACGACCAGTTTCACACCGCTCGTTCTCCTCTACTAGTCATGAGTCAAAAGCAACACGAGACAACTACATTTACATCGTCATGGGGGAAAAAACATACACAAACAGGAAAAATTTCTAGGCCGAGCAGCATCAAAAGGGGCCATCCATTCAGTAC
Source organism: Ochlerotatus camptorhynchus (assembly GCF_037179485.1). Taxonomy (NCBI): domain Eukaryota; kingdom Metazoa; phylum Arthropoda; class Insecta; order Diptera; family Culicidae; genus Ochlerotatus; species Ochlerotatus camptorhynchus. Next base: position 47,720 of record NW_027040816.1, read on the forward strand.
GTCACGCTTTAAGAAGAGTCGATGGGGGTTTTAGAAATCTGTGACAAACAGCCCATGTTATAGGAAAAGCGTAGTGAAAATGAGAAGGGAAAGTTTATTTATAATAATCAAATTGTGACGTAATTAATGGATGCTGAGAACAATAAACTTACATGGTATGTAAAGCGAACAAACAAGAGGTTGAACAAAAAATCGGGCAACCAGAAGGGAAACGTCGATACCTAATATTTAAAAAAAAACAGCAAATCAAAAAACATAGTTGTAATGGAACATTCTCACCAAGTTCTCCACCATGATAAACACAGCATGCCACTTATCGCCATCGTGATGTTTTTTTTCGCACATGAAGTTGAACGTTGCTGTCAGCATATGTCACAGCACGCCTGAGATGATAACATCGCCGTCTCGCCAGCTAACTATCACCCGCTCTTCCAGATTTGTACGGCAGCACTACACACTCACTAATATTTTTCTTATACGAACACAATCACACCGAAGACCGTTGCTTTGTTTTGCAACACAAACGCACACAACAAGGAGGAGAAAACCGATTGTATCGTAGCACAACTTTTAAATAAACACACTAACACTATCATCAGGCGGAAAGCTTCCATGTTCGAGCCACGCCGATAAGCACACAAAATCGCAACTAAATAAACTCTAATGCTATCAACAATCGCGGATTTCGGATTTAAATCAATTTCCACGGTTTTCATGCTTGCCAGGAACATACGCTGACTAAAATAATTTCAAAATAATGAAGCACTACGGTTAAATACACGACACTCAAGCAGAGACACCAACGTACGTCCGACCGCCAGCATACGTCAACCTAAACTGGGACGGCGGTGACAATATTTGATAATATTAAACGATAATAATAAACTACCTTCGGTACGCAACGTTGTTTTGAAATATGATTCTTTACTCGCCGTGGAACGAACGACCGCCAGTAGGTAAAAGAGGAAAGTCAGCAAAACATACCGTATGCACTTTTGCAATACTATTCGTTCGTAACTGACCTACCTTCTCTACTTTATCTGAATTGGTGATTCATCCCGGCTGTTTAGGCAAATGTAAATATAATTTAATATGTTTTACGGTGAGAGATGTTCTAGACAACTTGGGTACAGCACAGTAGTTAACGGTTTGCTGCCTCGATATTTGTTTGATCGAATTGAAAGAGGAAGTGACTTTCATAGATATAATACTAGAAACGCGGTTGAAATAAGAACACCACATTTTTTGACCTGTGCTTCACAAAATTCATTATATTATAAAGGAATAAATGATTTCAATTCGATGCCTAGACATATAAAACGTTCAGCAACACCTATTGAATTAAAAAGACACTGCATTTCACACGTTAAAACTGTCTTTTGAACAGTTATCCAGTGATTCTTTTATGAATTGACAAGTTATGTATCTTGACGAAGTTATCTCTAACGGATTATTTTATATGGATAGCTGTCATAACGACTTTTTTAATAATTATTGTAGCACTGCAAAAACTAGTTCTGTTCGCCACGATGGTGATGATGGATTTTTAATATTTGATTTAATAGTAGATTAATTAAAAAAAAAGTAGTCTACAAAGGTTGGAGCCCCGCACGCCTTGTACGGATATAGAGGACTGAATTTAACATTTGATAAAAAAAAAATGCAATTTTGAAACCTATTTGGAAGATACTTTGAGTTAGTAGTAAGTTTTCTAGCAAATTTCGGGGGTTCGTGAGCATTCCTGACATTGCTGAAAATTATGATAGCATCAGATTCCGGGTTTTCTAGTGTAATAGGATGCTTTGTTGATTGTTCATTAATTCTTGATTGCTTAAAACATATGAATATTTTAGGTGGACAAAAAAGGGGAGCTAAGAGGTGGACGCCTGAGCTTTTCCACATTTATATCGCTGTGAAGCAACTGTTAACTTTAGAGGGAATTTATATCTGTAACTGAAACCAGTTCGATTTTGTTTGCTGACCTATGGTTAAAATGTCATATTTAATTATCTTAAAGATAAATCGTCCAGCTCAAACCTTTGTAGGGGTAAGAGGTGGGACCCAGGCATGGAAAATCATTTGCATTCATTTCGTGCATTCATTTACATTCATTTGCCCCTAACTTTTTTCATCAACGGAATTCAGCAAAATGATGTATGAAGCTTTTGTTTGTTTTGTTATTAGCAACAACTTTTTAAAGCAACTCAAATCCGTATATCTTACGCGTGACGAACCAGAGCGAACAGAAGCCACTACTGTTTTTAGTGAATGTATTTTACATTCACTGAAAAACAGTAACAAGTTCTGCCCGCTCTAATTCGTGAGGCATAACAGATACTGATATCGAAGGAACCTGGAAGCCAGAATCAATCGTTTAGTTGCATCTCAGTAGTCCTGCTTATGTCACTTTTCATTTTTCTGTTCCATTATCAAACTGTCCTTCAAATACTCCACACGTTAATTGGAAGAGCTCTGCTTTCACTCATAAAAGGTTATGGGGACCGAGAGAAGCTGTGTGCGGTATTCCGCAGTTCAACGGTGGTTCCGGATTTCAGCACTGGAGCTTCAGAGTCAAGATGTTCCTGGATTCCGTGGGAGTATTGAACACTTTAACTAAAGAAGCATCGGAAGTAGCAGCTGAAAAGGCTGAAATTTGAAGAGGCAGACCGGAAGGCCAAGTCATATATTGTCAGCTTCCTGGCGAATGAATATCTGGCGATCGTCTGCGAGAAGAAGACGGCCAAGGATATGCGGAAGGCGCTCGAGAACACCTTTGCGAAGCGGTCAATTAGCACTCAAAACCTGGTGGCAAAGCAGTTGAATCGTCTGAAGTTGAGAGATGGTGATTCGATGAGAGCGCACTTGCTGGTGTTCGAAGACTTGATCCGGCAGCTGAAAACCGCTGGGGCGAAGGTCGAGGTAGCTGATTTGGTTGTTTCGCTGTTCCAGACTCTACCGGATGCGTATGACCCCTTGGGGATGGCCTTGGAAAACATTCCTGAGGAAGAGTTGAGTTTGGAGATCGTGAAGCAACGCTTATTGGCGGAAGAGCTGAAAAGAACCGAACGTCACGAAGACTCGGGTGAGATCAAGGCTGCGGCATTTTGTGGAGAGAAGAAACGCAAGTCTACGAAGTTCCAAGGCAAGTGTCACAATTGTGGAAAACGTGGCCATTCGAAGAAGGACTGTCGGCAGGAAAGCGGTGAAGCTAATTCGGCAGATCAACGGAATCCAGTAAATTTCATTGCAAGTCGCAAGATTTAAAATGCACCAAGTGGAAAGGTGGTATTCAAGCTCGATTCGGGTTCATGCGACCACCTAGTGAAAGATTTATTCACAAGGTGGTCGCAGGAACCGCAGGAATAGGGCAGTATTCTCGGAAATTCGCAAGATGAAGCAACCCATTGTGATTCAAATAGCGAAGGACGGAGAAACACTGGTATCAAAAACGGTTGGAACCATCGTCGGAAGAAGTAACAGGAACACGTCGTTGAACTTGAAGGATGTTCTCTATGTCCCCGAGCTTCGCGACAACCTGATGTCCGTTAAAAAATTGGTGAAGGCAGGCGTTGTGGTAATTTTCTGCGGTTCCGTTGCGGTTCTCAAGAAAAAACAATGAATTCATTGCTACTGCGAACTTGGAGGTAACCTGTACGAGATCGAGGTAGACATTCCAGTGTCTTCGGCAAATATGTGTCAATCTGAAGCGACCAATTTGTGGCACCGAAGACTTGGACACCTGAGTCAACAGGGAATGAAAGCGATCATAAGTAACAATCTTGTGGATGGTGCTGATTTCAGAGCAGACAAGCTGGCGTTCTGTGATGCGTGCGTGCAAGGGAAACAATGTCGTGAACCATTCAACGGCACACGCCCGAGAGCAACAAGGCCGTTGGAAAGAATTCATTCGGACGTATGCGAACCTACTGCGTGGTTCGATGGTTCGAAATATTTTGTTTCCTTAATTGACGACCATACCCATTTTGCAATGCTGTTCCTGATGAAGAGGAAATCGGAGGTGTTTGATCGATTCCGCGACTACGAAGCAATGGTAACGGCGCAATTCAACAAGAAGATCTCGAAACTAACAATAGAACAAGGCCGTGAGTATCTTTCTAACAACCAAAAGCGTTTTTACTCACAGAAAGGTATCTAAATCGAACCAACCGTTGCTTACACGCCTCAACAAAACGGCGTTGCGGAGAGGTTCAACCGAACCATTGTTGAGAAGGTCCGCACGATGTTAATCGATTCTCAAGTCCCGAAAAAGATGTGGTCAGAAGCTGTCATTACTGCCGTGTACCTGGTGAACAAAAGTCCTACTATAGCCCTGCCGAGAAGTATGATACCAGCTGAATGCTGGTACGGTCAGAAGCCAAGCGTAGAAAAACTTCGAATTTTCGGATGCAAGGCGTTCGCTTGATTCCCAGCCAACATCGAAAGAAATTGGATGCCAAGAGTCATGAAACCGTCATGGTCGGATATGCACCAAACGGCTACCGACTGTGGGACAAGAAGTCAAGAAGAATTATGATTGCTCGTGACGTGAAGTTTTATGAAACCTGCTTTCCCTACAAAGCTAATCCTGAAATTCAAGCAGATACACCACTCGTTATAGTACCGTACGAGCAAGAGGGGGAAGTTGTTCGTGATTCAATGGAACCGTCACCTGAGGAGAGGCCGATGTCACGTGAGAATACTCCGATTGCTGATGATGCAGACGTTTTGGAGGCGGATGATACCGGAGCGCTCCCTTCGCAACTAGAACAACTCGAGTCCGAAGGAAAAGCGATGTTGAGGCGCAGCGAACGGAAACGCAAGCTCCCCGGTAAGTTGTTAAATTTCTTCACCGGTTACAGAGCAACTTCTGCTGGCTCGTATTCCACAGATGCTCCTCAATGCTACAGTGACATCAAAGCCCGCTGCGATCGTATGAAATGGCTGGAGGCTGTTGATGATGAATTGCGATCCATGGAGGCGAACGGTGTGTGGAAGATGACGCCCACTCGATATAAAGCCCGACTAGTAGCGAAGGGCTACCTGCAGTGTTATGGAGTTGACTTCGAGGATACATATGCACCGGTGGTGAAGTTACCAACCATCCGGACTGTGCTAGCTGTAGGCGTCTTCAACCAGTTCCATTTCCATCAGATGGACGTTAAAAGTGCCTTCTTGCATGGAGATTTGAAGGAGGATATCTATATGGATATTCCTGAAGGCGTCCAGGCTCCAGTAAATATGACCTGCAAGTTGCTGAAATCATTGTATGGATTGAAGCAATCTCCACGATGCTGGAATGAAAAATTCATCAGTGAACTAGTCAAGATGGGTTTCAAGCGGTCCCGCCATGACTACTGCCTATACATACGATGCGAAGAAGGAGACGATCTGTACATTGTACTCTATGTGGACGATTTGCTAATCGCAGGGAGGAAATTGGAATCCATCGCACGTATGAAGGAGAAGCTTTCGACTGTGTTCAGCATGACTGACTGTGGAGAAGCACACCACTTTCTGGGAATGAAGATAGCGTACGATCGGCAAACAGGAGTTCTTCAACTTTCGCAAGAGGCGCACGTGGCAAGAGTCTTGGAGCGTTTTGCAGTTTCTGAATGCAATCCACCTAAGTCACCAATGGAGAAGGGACTGCAACTGCAACGAGAGAGGACGCCAACTGAAGAACCCTACAGGGAGCTACTAGGCAGTTTAATGTATATTATGCTGTGCGTTCGGCCGGACATCTGTTTTCCATTAGGGTATCTGGGACGCTACCAGCAAAAACCAACAGAAACACACTGGCAGTGCTTGAAGCGAATCGTTCGTTACCTGAAGGGAAGTGCCAATGCTGTATTGAAGTTCGAATGCAATGACGACCGTCCGCTCGTTGGATTTGCTGATGCTGACTGGGCGGCCGAAAATGAAGATCGAAAATCAGTCACGGGATACGTCTTTAAGGTGTTTGGATCAACGGTATCATGGTGCAGCAAGAAGCAAACTACAGTTGCTATTTCGTCAAGTGAATCCGAGTATGTAGCTCTGAGCGCCGCTACTGCAGAATCCCTGTGGTTATCTGGAGTACTTGAAGATATGAAGGCCAAGGATCCGAAAACACCTGTCACCATATTCGAGGATAATAGAGACTGTATTGGAATGGCGAATAACTTGGAGACGAAACGAAGCAAGCACATTGATGTTAAACACCATTTCATCAGGGATCATACTGCCGAAGGCCGCATTCAAGCTGACATATTCACCAAGCCATTGGACTCTGGATGCTTTCAAGAACTACGGATGAGTCTAGGGTTACACGATTGAGAGGAGATGATATCGAAGAAACCTGGAAGCCCGAAGCAATCGTTTAATTCCATCTCAGTAGTCCTGCTTATTTGACTTTTCATTTTTCTGTTCCATTATCAAACTGTCCTTCAAATAAACCACACGTTAATTGGAAGAGCTCTGCTTTCACTCATAAGATATACAGATTTGAGATATGACCAAAAATTGAAGCTAATAACAAAACCTACTAAAGCTCTGTACATTATTTTACGGAATGCTGTTGATGAAAAAAGTTAGAGGCAAATTAATGTAAATGAATGCATGCCTGGTGGGACCATCAGCATCATCATCATCAGCATCATCATCATCATCATCATCATCATCATCATCATCATCATCATCATCATCATCATCATCATCATCATGTCTTTGGAGAAATTGATAAGCAGATAGTTGGCCACCTTTAACAAACCGTCTATTTCCGGTAGGACACAGGGCTGGTCCTGTGGAAGATCCGGAATATCCGTAAAAGTGCTCAATTCATGAAACTGATCCTAGAGCTTCGCGGTTTTTTAGAAGCCAGTCATAGACATCTCATCAGAACGAATTCAGACTTTTGTTAGGAATATGGACTCTGGGAACTACGGGATGGTCCACAGGAAGATCCGGAACATCCGTAAGAGTGGTCAATTCATGAAACTGATCGTGTAGCTCCGTGGTAGCTTAAAAACCACTCATGGACATTTATTTTAGAAGAAAAAGCCCATCTTAGAAGGACCAACCTTGCCCTTTATCAAGTGGGCGGATTTTTTCTGCAGGGAGTGATGATGGAACATTTGGAAGCATTCAATAAACACCATCCTATTCTTGTGACACCAAGCAGCAAAAACGTCCAACTGTTGTTGAAGAAAAACTGAATCGCTACGATCCTTTAGGGCAAAATAAAGTTTAAATTCATCCATCATAAGATAGCTTCGGACACCTGATCATTGGCGTAGCTAGACAATTTATGTGGAGGGGGCCTGCCCACCCCCCCCTCCCCACACACTCCGATTTGCTACGCCAATGCTGCCCATTAATCCTGATGAAAAACCTGATATTTTTTTCTCCTTATCAGCAGAATCTCCTAATTTCCGGTTTCTTCATTTTTCATCCATCTTTGAGTAATTATTGATCCAGACTAAGCGGATAATAAAAAAAACAATGAAGACAAATTTGAAGCCCCTGATCGATAAGGCAAACATTTTTATCCACTCTTCGAAGCAAACAAAAAAACGCAAACAAGAAGACAAAAATTTTTGAAGCACCTGCTTCATTCCAACACCGAAGGATGATGGAAATCCAAAAGAAACGTAACCTGCTCTCCCGTTTCCGGAGCCTTCCTCCAGGTAATGGTTTTCCTTTCCCTCATCAAGCTTCGAATTTATCAACGGATCGATTACTGTTCAACCGAAGTGCGGGAAGCCAGGAAAGGAGCTTTAATCCCGGACCTTCTTCAGAGGAGCTCCTAGGCCGTACGCCCGTCACCAAAAAAAAAATCCTCTACTGTTTGCTATTTTACGTACACCTACTCGTACACTCAATTTGTCCGCCATTTCCAAGCACACGCCGACACCCACACCCAGCCCCCGGCGGACTACAGGCAGAGAAGATAAAGCAGGCATCCGAGTCCAGGAGTCCTGGCGCGGAAAGGAAAATGTTTATCTGCTGCATCGATCCGTGAATTTTCATCGCTTCGGTTGGCTCTTTTGGCAGCACACAACAACAACAAAAAGAAAACTAAATAGGAAGATATCGTTCGCTCCATTCCGGTTTCTGGTTTCGGTTTGCTTACTGCGCGAAATTCGATACGACGAAAAGCGCTTAAGTTTGATCCCCAACAAGGGGTTCCACACTAGGATATAATGGGACACATCATTCTACATACCGCCGTTCCGGTGGAGCATGATCAGGCAAAGGATGGGACGAGCTGGGGTCTCAACACAGATTTGAATCTTAAATTGAAACCAATTTCTGTTGAAAGAGCAAGCATGAGTGGGTGGGTGCGTGTTTTCTCTAGCGGGAGTTGCCGGAGGGGGGTATTTGTTGAATGAATGTGAAGGATTTCCGAACTAGCGCACGCTAAAATGGAACCCTTGGAGTAAGAAATTTTATTTCATGTTCACTCGAGCAAATCCAGCGGATGGTATGCAAATTTTGCTTTTGCGATTGTGTTTCCTTTTATTTTTCGGTGCACCAGGCCAGGCTTTCCGAATGAAAGAGGCCCGGTCCTTTGTACTCGTTTGTGTTTACGCTATTTGGGACGAGCCAAGGGGCAAAAGAACACATCGATGCTGCGTGTTTGGATTATCAAAGAGGATTGGGAAATCGACGACGTGAGATACTACTGATGTGATGGATTTGCTGTAATTTGGATTTAATCCTACTTATGAAAAAAATATGAATTATTTCTCTGGAACCAATCTGGAGAAAATCTAAGCGTCAGATACTGCTATTGGTTGTTTTGACGCACGGGAGCCTTTCGACTCCCCTGTTTCAGCTGGATCTAAATGCGAATCTGATCGACGTTGTTGTTCACAAATCCTACGCTTCACGCTCAACTAATCCTGCCGTACGAAAAATCTCCTCACCGAATCTGACAGCTCTGCAGTGTGGATCCCGATTCGCATCCAAGACCGTCTTCGAAATCGAAATATCATGTCACCAAAGCTTTCATCGACAAATCTGCCATGATGAGTGACACACATATTCCTTTCCCATTTCCATCGTGAAGTAAGTTTGTCATCCTTCTATATAGAGAATGGCAAGCGACAGCAAAATGCAATTGCTTGTCACAACAAATAAATTTTCATTCAAACAGAACCAGCCAGCAGCTCAGCTCGGTGGAAAGCTTCTGCATACCCAGCGCACTGAGTGAAATTTATCGACTAGGGCATCCCGGACCTTTCCCGGCCTTAATCCACCTCATCCTGGAGTGGATTTAGCTCATGCACATCTCCTCTGCAAGCGCCGCCATCGAGTCTCTCTATTTTTATCTGTCCACAGCTTTACAGCTGTCGCACTAAACTCCCGTCCTACTCTATCGTTGTCGTCGGAGCCAGTCCACCCACGACTCATAGCGAGAGAGTAGAGCAGTACCTACCTAAAGTGATTGGTTGGAGCTGATAAAAGTGCAGAAAGTATGGAGTGGAATTATTAAATTATAAATGGCTCCTACTCTACGTTCGCCACCGCGGCCGTCGGTGGCAGGTTGATCTCCGGGAAAGAGGACCAGTGTGGCATCGTCAGCCATCGCAGCGCGCCCGTCATATTGTTATTCGCGTAATAATGAAGGTGGGTGACGACGTGGATGGAGCTGTGAATAATGGCTTCTCTGGTCTAGGTAGGTTTTAATTGAAACGTATGGACAATCTGCCAGTAATTATGGCCTGCACTACGTTTCGACACATTGCACAGTGGGCCAGGAACTAAAACCTGCTGGAAAACAATAACAACACTCTAGGGTTGCATCCAAGTGTTGACGTCTTGAGGGAAGTTCCTTGAAATATTTAGGACAAACAATTCCAAAGGTCATATATTCTTTGCTCCAACTTCTCTTTCGTTAATAGCTCAGCTGCAAAAAAATATCTTCTAAATTAGATGTTCGGGACACAATATGAAAATCTCCTTTATCAAACTAATGACAATTCCGATAATTATAAATACACAAACGATGAACCGTCGTTTGAAATGAAAAAAAATGAAATATTTCTCAACCCATTATTTTCAAGCTGGCGGCTCTGAAAATCTTATATCGACTTATTTCCTCAATAACGACCCTAATTGCGATTTGAACGGCTTTTAGGTGTCAGATATTTTTATCTTAAACTGCGGGTATGAAAGTCTTTAAATCGATTTATCTCCGTAAAACGGCTCTAATCGAGATTTGGAGGGTTTTTAGGTGTCAGCGACTTTGAAAATCTTTAAATTGATTTATCTCCGTTAATACGGCTCTAATCGAGATTTGGAGGGTTTCTAGGAGTCAGAATTTTTTCCAAAAAAAGAAGTCCCAATCCTTAATTTCGAGCTGGCGGGTATGAAAATCTTCAAATCGATTTATCTCCGTTAATACGGCTCTAATCGAGATTTGGAGGGTTTTTTGGTGTCAGAAATTTTTTCCTCAAAAAAAAGATTCTCAACCCATTATTTTCATGCTGGCGTGTATGAAAATCTTTAAATCGATTTATCTCCGTTAATACGGCTCTAATCGAGATTTGGAGGGTTTTTTGGTGCCAGAAATTTTTTCCAAAAAAAAAGTCCCAACCCATTATTTTCATGCTGGCGACTCTGAAAATCTTTAAATCGATTTATCTCCGTTAATACGGCTCTTATCGAGATTTGGAGGGTTTTTAGAAGTCAGAAATTTATTCCCCAAAATTAATGTCCCAACCCATTATTTTCAAGCTGGCAGCTCTGAAAATCTTTAAATCGATTTATCTCCGTTAATATGGCTCTAATCGAGATTTGGAGGGTTTTCAGGAGTCAGAAATTTTTTGCTCAAAAAAAAAGTCCCAACCCATTATTTTCAAGCTGGCGACTCTGAAAATCTTTAAATCGATTTATCTCCGTTAATATGGCTTTAATCGAGATTTGGAGGGTTTTCAGGAGTCAGAAATTTTTTGCTCAAAAAAAAAAGTCCCAACCCATTATTTTCAAGCTGGCGACTCTGAAAATCTTTAAATCGATTTATCTCCGTTAATACGGCTCTAATCGAGATTTGGAGGGTTTTTAGGAGTCAGAAATTTATTCCCCAAAATTAATGTCCCAACCCATTATTTTCAAGCTGGCAGCTCTGAAAATCTTTAAATCGATTTATCTCCGTTAATATGGCTCTAATCGAGATTTGGAGGGTTTTCAGGAGTCAGAAATTTTTTGCTCAAAAAAAAAGTCCCAACCCATTATTTTCAAGCTGGCGACTCTGAAAATCTTTAAATCGATTTATCTCCGTTAATATGGCTTTAATCGAGATTTGGAGGGTTTTCAGGAGTCAGAAATTTTTTGCTCAAAAAAAAGTCCCAACCCATTATTTTCAAGCTGGCGACTCTGAAAATCTTTAAATCGATTTATCTCCGTTAATACGGCTCTAATCGAGATTTGGAGGGTTTTTAGGAGTCAGAAATTTATTGTTTTCCTGCTAGATTTCATTTTGTTTTCCTGCTAGATTTCATTTCTGGCCCACTGTGCATTGACTGAGCGTAGTTCGTTCCTACCACCATGCGACACCCAGTGGCTTTGGAGTTGGTTAGAGGGAGGTATGTTTTTCATCTACTAATATCCGATGGATTCTAGGCGTTGTGGCTCAGTTGTAAAAGAAGAGAATAAAGGAAATATGAAACAGAGTGCACAAATGGCCCTCATGATGGTTGATTTGCGCTGCCACTTTGAATTTTTCATGGCACAAATTTTCTAATCTATACTGCGACGTCGTGTTTGAAATTGTAGCCCAATATTTGCTGCACTGCTAGCTGATTGAAAATTTTCCTCCCCTCTGCGCACGCTAGAGTCTACCACTTTAGGCTTTGTGCTTGATTACTATATAATAACATTTCGTTTGATCCCATCTGAATCAGTGACGAAAATTTGAAGTGAATCCCAAATCGACTAGCATCAATACACACTTACAGTCCTTCCGGGAAGACCTGGCACCCGTTTTCTCCAGATTGCCCACTCAAACACCGCGTCACTGTTTCACAAAGTCCATTACAATGGCCTAATGGGATTACAGCGCTCAGGCAATTTTGACCGAATCAGTAAAAAAGCATCCCTTTTGTATTTAAATCCATGAGACAAAACAAATTTTTACCTATTTAGCCAACGAACACACACACACAGGAAAAGTGGGAAAAGGGCTAATTGAAAGTCCTGCGAGATACTCTGATCATTAACTTGACGAGGAAGTGCCCATGTCAATCTTGAAAAGGGAAAACCATTTCCCAAAAGAGAGCTATTCGCTTGGTTGAACATTTGTCCGCGGGTCAAGGGGAAAAGTTTTTCACTTTTAATAACACGGAACGCTTTCTTCAATCACCCTCTAGGGGAGGGAAGGGGGCAAAGGTCTACGAGTTGGTTGGCGAGTCAATCGTAATTTCAGCAGCTAAAGCGGTAGCGGAAAGTGTAATTGAAATTTACGTTTGTGATTTGGAACTTTGACTGGAGTTTCGCACAGATGATAGGAGAAAGAGTTGCGTCTTGAATACAGTTAATTAGTTTGCCGTTCGTTTTAGGATGTGGAAGTGATTAAAGACATGAACTTGACTTGCACTGTTACAATGTGACAATGGCCATTTACTGAAAGTAAAGGCTGACTAAAAGTAAATTTGTACGTCCCTCGTGCGCCGCTAGCACGCCTCTAGTGTTGGGAATCGAAATCGTTACCTGCCTTGGAATAACCGTTCTGATCTTCCCAGCTATGCTGAACGATGCAGGTTGATTCATCATGATTCACTCAATGTTCGGAAAGATGTAGCCAAAGCTTCTTTCTTCAGCGACTTATTAACATCCAATATCGACAAATAAAATGAAATTAAAACTAAAATCAATCAAATTAATTCCAGCTAACATCAACGCCTATCTCCAAATAGAGGCTCCGAAAGAAACCCAACATTTAACATTAGTCTGCCTGTTACGATGCAGTTTGTTTGCTTGGTATTGTGCCATTTGAAGTTAACCGAAATTTTTATAGATTAGTATAGAAGCAAGAAGAGCAACTGCACTTGCTCCACCAACGGGCAATTCAAATTACACCTCTCAACTGTCGAACCAAATTATCGATAATCGAGGAAAGGCCTCTTTGCAAAGCAGCGAGATAAAAGCAGTGCTGCCCGGTCGCAGCGAAGCAACGCGATCGAAACACACACTCACGTACAAGACAACGGCGCTGCCGTCTCACAGCACAGTTCATTGCACGTATAACCACCATTGTGGCATCGCGCGATTGAGTAGTTCCACCAGGAGTTTCCGGAAAAAAACAGAGCATTCCGCACCAGGTAAAGCATTGGGCTTCCCATTCGACTTGGGCTGATGCCAACCACACGATTTGGTCGCAGCACTTACTGGTTCGATCTAGAGTCGGTGTATAATGAGTCACGCCAAGAGTGAAGCCAAGTCTACCTATTGAACTGTCAAACCGGCTACCTATCGAGCAAAGTAAACAAACATTACGATGCTATGAAAGGTCCACGAAAGGTATTGCAATAAAATATAAAATATAATCGAAGATATTATCATAAATACGCAGTGAGCATTAACTTGTCATGGGATACGTTTAGTAATGACCAGTAATGAGAATTTCTACTAGTTTTTGGTAAGATAATTTGACAAAATCACTGATATAATGATTTACTACAGCCGATATTTTTATTAATGTCTAGAAGTCATTTGAAGTTGATGTAGAAGTCCTCTGTTGCCAAGTGAAAAGAAAGGGAATCTTTCGAAAACCGTGATGCGAGTTAAACTGTTTTTCTCTTGGCGTGACTCTATACACCGACTCTAGTTCGATCGAGTGAAACAGCGGAAAAAGGCAGCACGTTTCGGATCCGGCTTGGTCTGACCGTGACGAACAACCGATCGCTACACCAACAGCTTGCGAACCAACGGAATCTCATAGGCCAAACTTGTCCAGTCGAGAGATTCAGAGAGGTAGCACGTTATCGTCACAGCGTGGGAATTGCTCGGACATGGAAGGCAACCGAAGTGGAAGGAGAAAGAAGCTTCCCATACGCGGTAGCGATCGTTCGGCGAGCGACGGACTGGGCAAAGGCAGAAGGCGGTTACAAAACAACGGCCAGCAACAGATACCCGTGTGACGGCCGCTGGTTGAACCGCACGGCGAACGACGGACTGGGTAACGATCCAAAGCGGAAGTGCACGACGTCGACCCGCAACAGTGAACTGTGTGACGAAAAGCAATTCTACCGCACGGCAAGGGCGGTAGAGCGACGGTTGTCTTGGCGGTCGTAGACGGAGCCCAAGTAACATTTTAAGTTTTATGAAATACTACAGAGCTACTATAAAACAACATTCATAAAACCCTGGTCAAGACTGCTTTGCCATTGATGCATCCACCAAAACCTCATTGATGCTAGAATCTGTCTAGTTGGCCCACCCTGGAGAAGGTTCTGAAAGGTGTATTTTAGAAGCTCTTTAAGATTGATTTACTGCAAAATGGTTGTACGATAAACGCATTGAAATCCATTTCAAAGCTGTTAGTTAGCTACAATAAAAGCTATTTGGCAACAATTAAAAGCATTATCCGAGCCATTTACCCTAGCCACTTGCTAAGTTCACTAGAAAAACAACAATCAAGATAAAAAAGGATTCATAAATACCATCCGATCTTATCAAAAAAATAAAAACTGATCGTATAAAAATCCTGCCGAATTTCCAAAATTATTAAATATTTCTCATGAAGTGGCCTAGTTTTAGGTGTTATGTGTAATGTTTGATGTGAAATGTACGTGAAAACATCGAAAAACTTGAAACCGCACACGGAAAACATCATTAAAAAATAAAATATATTCTTCAGATCGATCATTAAGCTTAGCCGAGATTTTTGTTTCTCATGATTTTTGCATTCTAAATATTTCTCATTGCTTAATTAACTAAAATAAAGTTAGGTATATCCAAGGAAATAAAGATTAAAAATCGAAGATTGCAAAAAACAAACAAAATAATTGTAATATGGCGGAGGCATAAAAGTTGATTTTCATGGGCCATTTGTGACAAAGTTATTTTGCTTTCAAGAAATCCTTAACAAATTCATAAGGTTTTGAATTGGCTTTTATGAAGAAAACTTGTAGACTATATTGTATTTATCTAAAGCCATTTTGCTTGATCCCAATCCGTTCAGATTTATGGCAGCATTTATGGCGGCAATGTTGCCTACAAAATGTTAAGCGTCAAAGTTTGTTTATCTTTCGATAGTTAGGCTGTGCGAATAAGCGTTCTTCCAGGCGATTCTCTCCCGATGGCTTGGAAGCAGCTACTCAGAAAGTGTTCACAACATTTCGCATTTCGCACAGCTGTAACCTCGATCATTCCCGAAAAGATCCCCTTCTTCCGGATGGTTCTGGAAGTGCACCATCAAACGATGCAGGAATGTACGGTTGAATGATTTTTTTTCCAAGTGATGACCCTTTCACCGAATAAAATCGCAGCTATGGATCGGAAATCAACTAGTGTCCGCTAACTGACAGTTTCAGTGGTTTGCTGTCGGTACTGACGCAAGTTATTCCGATCTTCATCTATTCGCAAGGTCTGGAGACAATGACAATTTTTTATGAATTTAAGGACCACGCTCACTTCACTATTCTCCACCAGATGCTCAGTCGTTAATGGTACCCGTTCCACCGGACGTGCTGGTTTTTCTGAAGAACTTATTTTTACTGAAATCAACTTCCCTTCGGTCGTTTGCATCGCTTGAATTTTTCCTCCAACTTCGT
This sequence comes from Ochlerotatus camptorhynchus, assembly GCF_037179485.1. NCBI lineage: Eukaryota > Metazoa > Arthropoda > Insecta > Diptera > Culicidae > Ochlerotatus > Ochlerotatus camptorhynchus. The sequence goes on from NW_027040816.1 coordinate 63,475, forward strand.
TTATCCTTCGAGATATCCTTGTCATAAATTTGGTTTTAATCCATCTATGAGGATCCATCCTTAAAGTTCAATTTGTAAACAGATGAAATTTTATGATACACTTTTAAAAGCCTAAAAGGCAACAATATATGCCTTTTGCTCTCATTTAAAACCTAATGGTTTTATGATTGCTTTGATAATGATAGAACAGGTTTATAAAGTATTTTATCAAGACATTAATAAAAAATTGGTAATGAAGTTTATGTTTGATTTATAGAACAGTTTTATGGTGGGATTGAGAATTACTTTAAATTTAATATAAAAACATGACAGTTTTTGACTTCTCGCCAGACTGTAAAAGGTTTTTAAAACAGCGAAAAGGTGAAGTACTAAGCAGGAACGTTTTACACTGTGAAATGCTGTATTTAAACTAAATGGATTATTCATTGCCGTTATAAAACCATCATAAATCAGAGTGGATGCCAAATGATTGCAGAATTGTTACTTGGGAGGTGCGCGTCGGCAGCTAGCCCCGAAGATTTCTGGAACGAGAGTCTGGAGCGAACGTTCGGCAAGTCGCCGGTCTGACGACGGATGGAAGCCGACAAGCCGGTACGTCGACGAGGCGCATAGGTGCAGCGAGGCCATGAAGCAAGTCCCTTAGTGGCAACAACGACGGCGTGCTGGAGAAAAATGCTGTGAGTGCGTTCCTATATACGTGGTGGGCCGCAGCTTTGCGACGCCGAACCACACAAGAAAGGTTGCTATGTCTTAGCGAGCATTAGTCAGGACCAGAAAGAGGAATAAGAGCAGGAGAGAGAATGAGAGAAAAGGAGCAGTAGCTAGAAAGAAGAAGTATACACACCGGCGCCGCTTGACCAAGGGCTTCAAAAGTAATCAAAATCTATATTCTATAGATTTTCAAGCTACGGAGGTCAAGAGCATGGTGAAACCACCGAACCCAGAGTTGGTTGGAAATGCTAACATGAAGCTTTAGTGTGATGATTTATTAGCTAGAGAATGATCTTTTAGAAGAATGTAGGTGGATAGTTCCGTTAGAGTACGGCAGTATGAAAATTGAATAGAAGTTGAAAATGAGCGAAGGGCCATTAAAGCGACAGTTTTTCAAGATGACGCACATTTTTGCCTAGCCCGTACGATGTACGCGGGGACTTGAAGTATGTCTCCAAGTCCACAGGCAAAAATGTGCGTCCTTCTTGTTGCTCATAAACTGACTGCGGCTGTGGAATAGTTCTAGCGACGTTTTCATCACTACCTAAAGCCCCACGTCGCGAGAGCATTTCCAGTCGATGGTGTGTTATAATGCAGTTCTTCTTTACCCAACTATTGTGTTGCTCCTCTCGTCATGACCAACGTGATCATCTCAGAGAGAAAGCAGTAGGGTGGTTGTTGCGTGCTGTACCATCATCAGCATTGTTGACGGCTACTCCCGCCTTGAGTTGTTACATTCAAAGTGTTTTTTATATGTTACTTCATACGCGAAGTTAACGATCCAACTCTGAAAATCGTTAACTTCGCGTATGAAGTAACATATAAAAAACACTTTGAATGTAACACCGAACCGTTTTACACAGGTGGTATTTCTACCCAATGGTATTATCAAAACCATAATTCGGGCAGTAGAGGGTTACAAATATATCGTTACCGAAAAAATATTATTCACTTACCTATAATAGCCATACCATTTAAAGAATTGATACATTTTTAACAAGCAATACTAATCGGCCGATCTCTGCGCTATTTACATTTTCTATAAAATGTTTGAAGATCTTCTTTGAACGTTTTTTTAAATGACATACCTGTAAAAGAATAGAGAAAGATATATTGATGAATTAAAATAAACAACATTATCGAATCATTCATATAATTACAGTCAGGAATCCTTATTGCCGGATTCCTTATTGCCGGTATCTCTTATTGCCGGATCCTTATTGCCGGGCTATCCGCGAATAAGGATACCCACAGCTTATGGGATTTTCACTAATGGGGGCTGTAGTGGATTATCTCATTTGTTTCAATACATAAAGCTATACTGTCTTCGACAAAGTTGCTGTACTGGGTTAGACCAACAAGCCTGTGCCATTGAATTCAGGTTAAATTGGGAACTACGCCGCTAGAGGTGCTTCACTTTTATGTTACTTATGACGGGCGCTATAATATATGGATCATATTTCCAACATAGAATATTTCGTGATCCTGACCATATAGAAAGTTACTGTCTTCAGCAAAGTTGTTCAGGTGACCAAGTCTTTTCGGATGATGGCCATATTAGTTCAGAACTCTCTCACTACGCAGCGCTAGTGTGCATGTGAAATTCGTATATAAACTGTATCTCGAGAGCCTGGCCATATAGAAAGTTGCTGTTTTCAGCAAAGTTGTGCAGGTGATCAAGTCCTTTTGAATGGTGGCCTTATTAGTTCAGAACTCTCTCACTACGCGGCGCTAGTGTGCAAGTAAATTTCCTGTATAAGCTGTATCTCGAGAACCTGGCCATATAGAAGGTTACTGTCTTCAGCAAAGTTGTTCAGGTGACTAAGTCCTTCTGGATGATCGTCATATTATTTCAGAACTCTCACACTACGCGGCGCTAGTGTACACATGAACTTCCTTAATATGTAATGTCTCCAAAGCTTGTCCATATAAGATGTTGCTGTGTAATGTTAGAACAGGAACCGGAAAAGGGATGACGTGTAGAAGCCGGAAATCGATGTCAGATGCCATTTTGGAATCCAAGATGGCGGCCATCGGTTCAAGAAAAACTGTCAAATACCCAACAACATGGGTATTCTCGAATAGGAGATGACGTGTAGAGGCCGGAAATCGATGCCAGACGTCATTTTGGAATCCAAGATGGCGACCATAGGTTCAAGAAAAACTGTCAAATACCCTATAATACGGGTATTTCCAGAGAGGGAACGACGTGTAGAGGCCAGAAATCGATGCCAGACGCCATTTTGGAATCCAAGATGGCGACCATCGTGTCAAGAAAAACTGTCAAATATCCTACCATATGGGTATTTCCGGATAGGGAACGACGTGTAGAGGTCGAAAATCGATGTCAGACGCCATTTTGGAATCCAAGATGGTTGTCATCGTTTCAAGAAAAACTGTCAAATAACCAACAACATGGGTATTCTCGAATAGGAGATGACGTGTAGAGGCCGGAAATCGATGCCAGACGTCATTTTGGAATCCAAGATGGCGACCATAGGTTCAAGAAAAACTGTCAAATACCCTATAATACGGGTATTTCCAGAGAGGGAACGACGTGTAGAGGCCAGAAATCGATGTCAGATGCCATTTTGTAATCCAAGATGGCGACCATAGGTTCAAGAAAAACTGTCGAATACCCTACAATATGGATATTTTTGGAAGGAGACGACGTGTAGAGGCCGGAAATAGATGCCAGACGACATTTTGGGATCCAAGATGGTGGCCATCGGATCAAGAAAAACTGTCAAATACTCTACAATATGAGTATTTCCGGAAAGGAAACGACGTGTAGAGGCCGGAAATCGATGCCAGATGCCATTTTGAAATCCAAGATGGCGGCCATCGGTTTTAAGAAAAACTGTCAAATATACTACAATGTGGGAATTTCCGAAAATGGACGACGTGTAAAGGCCAGATATAGATTCCAGACGCTATTTTTGAATCCAATATGGCGGCAACATGTTTTCCATGGTCATTATAGCCGATCGAACTCCAGACGAAACTAGAACCGCACTACCGTTCATACTGGTGACAAATCTCTGATGAGACAACGAAACCTTGCCCCCAAGCTCCTCCCCTGATCCTATCCTTCGACAATGTACCTCTCTTACCTCGAGTAAGCCGCGAGTATTCGGCCCAACTCCTACTAGACATAGAATTAAGTGAATGTTGTTACAAACAAAGAACAATGAACTATCGGCTCCGTAAAGCTAACGTGATTGAGCCTTCCAAATATACGAACTAGTTAAAAAAAAACATGTTTTCCATATATAAGGCTTACCAAGAATATTGCGTATAATTTATTGTGTATAGCGTATCACTGAGCAAGATCGCAACATAACGTGGAAAATTCCTCAAAACAATAAAACGCTTTTAATTGTTTTGTTTTTTCTATCGTAAACTACAGATTTATTCCACATTTTATTTTCTCTTTCGATAACAAAGAACCAACCAGCGCTGTCATGTTTTATGCATTCTACTCACTCTCGGTATTTCACACTACCGGGGCTACAAAATGGTGAGTTGACAACCTGGAAGGAGCGGAATACCTAGCCCTGGTCCTCACAAGTTCCTACTTCACGCCTCCTCGAGTCATATGATAACAAAAGACTACCAGCTGAAACATGGACACAGCTGGTTGGCGTAGCCTGGGCAATGTTGCCAGTCCGGCAATAGCAAAGTGAAGAGGTGCGACGCGAACACTGGCGCGGTAACCATAGTACGGTGATAGAGGAAATGCTTCACCAAACCTGAGCGTCTGCTCACCATGGAGGTGCGGCTCAAAACGGCGTCTGTTCTCCATGTTAGGAGCGGCTGATCACCGTCCTAGTGCCAGCGTGGGACTCTAAACAGAGCTGTGCACGATGGTCCCCCGGCGAGACAGGGGGTTGGGGCAGGCCCAACAAGCCGCCCTGGAAAAAAACAAAGTTGCAAATACCGAAGAAAGAAATACGGATCGGAACAATCGGCACAGACCTACGCGACGAAATAAGGACTACGATTGGAAACTCGGAACATGGAACTGCAAATCGCTCGGCTTCCCGGGTTGCGATAGGTTAATCTATGACGAACTTCAACCACGCAACTTCGAAGTCGTAGCACTGCAGGAACTTTGCTGGACGGGACAAAAGGTATGGAAAAGCGGGCATCGAGCGGCTACTTTCTACCAGAGCTGTGGTACCACCAACGAGCTGGGAACCGGCTTTGTAGTGCTGGGTAAGATGCGCCAACGCGTGATTGGTTGGCAGCCGATCAACGCGAGGATGTGCAAGTTGAGGATTAAGGGCCGTTTCTTCAACTACAGCATCATCAACGTGCACTGCCCACACGAAGGGAGACCCGACGACGAGAAAGAAGCGTTCTATGCGCAGCTGGAGCAGGTGTACGACGGCTGTTCGCAACGGGACGTCAAAATCGTCATCGGCGACATGAACGCTCAGGTAGGACGGGAGGCAATGTATAGACCGGCAATCGGGCCAAACAGCCTGCATGCCGTATCGAACGACAACGGCCAACGATGCGTGAACTTTGCAGCCTCCCGGGGTATGGTAGTTCGAAGTACCTTTTTCCCCCGCAAGGATATCCACAAAGCCACCTGGAGATCACCTGACCAACACACAGAAAACCAAATCGATCACGTTCTAATCGACGGGAAATTCTTCTCCGACATTATCAACGTCCGCACGTACCGCAGTGCGAACATAGATTCGGACCACTACCTAGTTGCAGTATGCATGCGCTCAAAACTCTCGACGGTGCATAACACACGTCGAAGTCGAACGCCACGACCCAACATTGAGCAACTACGGGACACCGGAGTTGCCCAGGACTACGCGCAGCAGCTGGAAGTTGCACTACCCACGGAAGAGCAGCTTGGCGCAGCTTCTCTTGAAGATGGCTGGAGGGACATCCGTTCAGCCATAGGTAGTACTGCTGTAGCGGCACTAGGTACTGCAATCCCGGACCGAAGAAATGACTGGTTTGACGGCGAATGCAAACTGTTAGTAGAGGAGAAGAATGCAGCACGGGCGAGAATGCTGCAACACCGCACGAGATTGAATGTGGAGCGATACAGACAAGCGCGGAACAGACAAAACTCGGTTTTCCGAAGGAAGAAGCGTCAGCAGGAAGATCGAGATCGCGAGGCGATGGAAAATCTGTACCGCGTAAACGACACACGGAAGTTCTACGAGAAGCTAAATAGTTCGCGCAAAGGCTACGTGCCGCAAGCCGATATGTGCAAGGACTTGGACGGTAACCTTCTCACGAACGAGTGTGAGGTGATTGAGAGGTGGAAGCAATACTATGACGAGCACCTCAACGGTGAAGCAGCAGAAAACGAAGGTGGCACGGCAACAGACCTTGGAGCACGCGCAGAAGACGACAGGCTACCGGCCCCTGATCTTCAAGAAGTTGAGGAGGAGATCGGTCGGCTGAAGAACAACAAAGCAACTGGTGTAGATCAACTACCAAGTGAGCTATTGAAATACGGTGGTGAAGCACTGGCTAGAGCGCTGCACTGGGTAATTGCCAAGATTTGGGAGGAGGAGATATTACCGGAGGAGTGGATGGAAGGTGTCGTATGCCCAATCTACAAAAAGGGCGACAAGTTGGATTGCTGCAACTACCGCGCGATCACACTGCTGAGCAATGGTGGGGCAATACCAGGCGGGATTCATGGGTGCCCGCGCTACCACGGACCAAATTTTTGCGATTCGGCAGGTTCTGCAGAAATGCCGCGGATACAACGTGCCCACACATCATTTTGTTCATCGATTTCAAATCCGCATACGACACAATCGATCGAGATCAGCTATGGCAGATTATGCACGAGTACGGATTTCCGGATAAACTAACGCGATTGGTCAAGGCGACGATGGATCGAGTGACGTGCGTTGTTCGAGTATCGGGGACACTCTCGAGTCCCTTTGAATCTCGAAGGGGGTTACGGCAGGGTGATGGACTTTCGTGTCTGCTGTTCAACATCGCGTTAGAAGGTGTGATCAGAAGAGCTGGGATAGACACGAGTGGCACGATATTCAGGAAGTCCATCCAGCTCCTTGGTTTCGCCGATGACATTGACATTATGGCACGGAACTTTGAGATGATGGCGGAAACGTACATCAGACTGAAGGCTGAAGCTAGACGGATTGGACTTGCCATCAACGCATCAAAGACAAAATATATGAAAGCAAGAGGTACTAGGGAAGACAATGTTAGCCTCCCACCCCGAGTTCAGATTGACGGTGACGAAATCGAGGTGGTCGATGAGTTCGTGTATTTGGGCTCACTGGTGACCGCCGAAAATGATACCAGCAGAGAAATTCAAAGACGCATTATGGCAGGGAATCGTGCCTACTTTGGACTCCGGAGGACGCTCCGGTCGAATAAAATTCGCCGCCGCACGAAGTTGACTGTCTACAAGACGCTGATTAGACCGGTGGTCCTTTACGGCCACGAGACCTGGACTATGCTCGTGGAGGACCAACGCGCCCTTGGTGTTTTCGAACGGAAGGTGTTGCGTAGCATCTACGGTGGAGTGCAGATGGATGACGGAACGTGGAGGAGGCGAATGAACCACGAATTGCACCAGCTGCTGGGAGAACCATCCATCGTCCACATTGCAAAAATTGGGCGACTACGGTGGGCTGGGCACGTCGTAAGAATGCCGCACGACGACCCAGTGAAAATGGTTCTAGAAAGCGACCCAACAGGAACAAGAAGAAGAGGCGCGCAGCGGGCAAGGTGGATCGACCAAGTAGAAGGTGACCTGCGGACCCTTCGCAGACTACGAGGCTGGCGAACTGTGGCCATGGATCGAGTAGAGTGGAGACGACTTCTTCGGACAGCAGAGGACAACAAGGCCTTAGCCTGATTGGTAAGGTAAGTATTCACGCCCCCGTTACCCCGGCAATAAGGATTCCTGACTGTATCTATATGAAGAGCTGTGAGTGGGTTGGTTTATTTCCTTTAAATTCTGTTATAATTGCTCATCTCTTGACAGATACGCGTATTTCGTCTACTACTTGCAGACTCTTTTTTTTCCTGTGTCGTGGACATTTACCAGCTGCGACCAGTGTTTTGATCTACTGTTTGCCGTGTGTTTTGATGATCAACCACTCTTCATCATTGATCATCTTGCAGACTTCATCAGTGCCAGGAACTCAATACCACTGAAGAATCCATATTTTTTCTACGAGTTAAATACTAATCAATAGAAACTAAAAATCAGCAGGGATCCAGTGCAATGTTACAATTTGCCTAACCAGGTACCTAAATTAAGTCTCCAGCAGATAGAGTATGTGTGGTTTTAGGTAGCATTCCAAAGAGTCTCGAGTATCCGTTTCCTTGATCACTATTAAGCAATGTTTATGGATTATGTTTAATTATTTCTAAACTTTCTGCTACGTTCTAGTTTCCAAGGCGGAAATACACTCCGCAGGATATTAATGTTATCCTTTGTCAAATTTTGCCTCTTTGTAAAAAAATGTTTTTCAATCTTGGATTTAAATTCCTAATGAAGTCCTTTATCCATCTCTTTGTTAGTCCTTTTTTTTACCTCTGCGATGTGTTCCTTAAACCTTGTTTCCAAAGTCCTTTTCGTCAGACCAATGTAGATTTTATTGCAATCAGGACAATAGATTTTGTAGACTCCGGCTTTCCCTAAGACATTTATTGAATCTTTTGTTGATCCTAACAGTGACTTCAGCTGATTTGTCCTGCTGCTGAATACTAAATCTAGGCCAAAACTTCTAAACTTTGAAATCAATGGTTTGGTAATGATTTTGTTGAAATTCACCGCTACCCGTTTTAAACTCTCAGTTACTGGTGTAAGAGTTGTCGAAATACGCCTAAAATTATCCCTTGTTCTTTTATAGATTAAGAGTTGGAGAGTTTGCATCCTGTGAACCATGTGGTGAAAAGCGGCCATTTTGTGTTGATGGGAATGGTTTGAAGTGCTTGGTATTACTCTATTTGTGTTTGTTGGTTTCCTATAGATTTCGAAATTGAACGACGACGTTTCCCTGATGATGAGAAGATCTAAGAATGGGAGTTTGCCGTCTCTCTCTTCTTCGTGAGTAAATTTGATGTCCTTGTGAACGTTGCTTATGGCCTCCAAAGTCTTTGAAAAATCTTCCCTTTTGACAATGCTAAAAATTTCATCCACGTACCTATACCAACACTTGGGCAACAAATTCCTATCCTCCAGAGTATTTTGTAGGTAAGCCATGAACAATTCACATAAAAATGGAGAATATATTTTCACTATGTCATATTTTAATGTTCTGATATATATCATTTCTCCATTGCAAATATTTTCATTATATTTTCATTATATAAATAAATACTGGGTTGGGAGGGAGCATCAGGGTATCATTCAAACTGAAGCTGGACGATGGTATGATTGACAGCTGGAGTCTAGGAGAGAATAAACACTATTATTTTCTTTATCCTACCGATTCGATTGTGGTGGTGTGAATTCTACTCCAACAGTTTCAGGGAGATTGACGCGCCCTTCTTAACAAACCATCAAGTAGGAAGCTTAATAAGTATTGCGAATTGTGTTAGTCGATTTTTTGGAGCGTATCGTTGGAAGGAGATTCTTAAATTCCCGTGGATTTCACGTAAGTGTCTCTGCTTACGGGTCCGCCCTTCCGTTTTTGGCCCTTCATACAGCAATATTGTGAATTCAGATCGGCAGCTCAAATTGATCTTGCTATTAAGTGGAGCTGCATACAAGACAAGTCTTGAAGGGATGGTGGCTACCTTACATACATACATACATAGCAGCAGGACAAATCAGCTGAAGTCACTGTTAGGATCAACAAAAGATTCAATAAATGTCTTAGGGAAAGCCGGAGTCTACAAAATCTCTTGTCCAGATTGCAAAATAAATCTACATTGGTCAGACGAAAAGGACTTTGGAAACAAGGTTTAAGAAACACATCGCAGAGGTAAAAAAGGCTATCAAAGAGATCGATAAAGGACTTCATTATGAATTTAAATCCAAGGTTGCAGAACATATCGTTACAAAGGGGCACAAATTGACAAAGGATAACATTAGTATCCTGCGGAGTGTATCTTCGCCTTTGAAACTAGACGTAGCAGAAAGATTATAAATATTTAGACATAATCCATCAGCATTGCTTAATAGAGACCAAGGAAACGGATACTCGAGACTCTTTAGAATGCTACCTAAAACCACGCATCGTAGCATGCATTTACCTGTTGGAGACTTAATTTAGGTACCTGGTTAGGTAAATTTTGACATGGCTGTGGATACCTGATTTAAGTACCTATTGATTAGTATTCAACTCGTAGAAAAAATATGGATTCTTAAGTGTTGAGTACTTGGCACTGATGATGTCTGCAAGTAGTAGACGAAATATACGTATCTGTCAAAATATAAGCAATTATAACGGAATTTAAGGAAAATAAATCAACCCACTCAAAGCTTTCCATAAAGGGATTCCGTTAAGAGGTTCGACAAATTTATAGGATTAATTATCTATAATTTACGGTAATATGATTAGGATCCCTTTGCTCTGATGGCAGTTTGTATTTGATTGAGAATGAATATTGCGCATTTTGCACAAAAATATGCTAATGCGCTAAAAATAATCCCTCAGATTTTTTTTCGCTCAGCCCAGTAAACAAAAATTCCATTTTGGCCACGTCAACACAATCAGGTGGGAGTTGGGAGGGAATATGAGAGTGAACTTGGTGAAGCGTGGAATTAATCCCAGATTCTTTCACACTAAGCAAATATATACATTCATCGCTTGCTTATCATGAATTTTACGAAACTTGCCATCGTCGCCGTCGGTACCAAGTTTGACAACTCGATCATAGCTGGTATGATGTGATAGGAGGGGCTCGGTGGTCTTAAAGTAACCGCTTTTGCTTACTGAGCTGAACATCATGACCAGCTCGCTGCACACGGTGCGGTTCTGGTTTTTGAGTACCGGGTTTCGTGTTCACAACGATGATGTTCTGAATTCAAGAACAGATCCGGTGCTGTTGTAGTTTATGTGCGTGGTGCGCATTGTTCAGAATTGCCAGTGATGGCAGTTAATTAAGCAGAGTTTGAATTTGATGTTATGCAATGTCACGTAGGAATTTTCATGAAGTATTATGCAATGTGGGTATTTCCAGAATCGGTGTGACGTAAAGAGACCGGAAATCATGAGAGACACCATCTTGAAATTCAACACGGCAGCTTCCGGTTTTAGCAAAACTGGGATATACTGTCAAATACCCTTCAATATGGGTATTTTTGGAATCGGGGTGACGTCTAGAGACCGGAAATCGATATCTGTCGCCATCTTTAAATCCAAGATGGTGGCTTCTGGTTATATAAAAACTGAGAAATACAGTTAAATACCCTCTAATATAGGTATGTTCGAAATCAGGATGACGTCTAGAGACCGGAAATCTATGTCTGACTCCATCTTCAAATTTAAGATGGCAGCTTCCGGTTATAGAAAAATTGGGCAATACTGTCCAGGCTTCAAAATTATCCGGATAGACATGGATGATATGATTATCCGGATAGACCTATCCAGTGGATAGAAATTAACGGAATCTATCCCTATTCACATTTTTGTAAGGATAATATCAGAGTTAATATAATCCGGATAATTTTATCTTGGATATTATCCATTATTTTTCTAACCGGATAGTATCCGGATACCCTCCGAACAGTTTATTTTTAGAATATTGAGTTTGATATCGAATATGTACCCAACAATATAGGTACTTTGGAATCGGGATGACGTCTAGAGATCGGAAATCAAAATTTGACACAATTTTTTGGAGGTACAACCAACAGGTGCAAACTAACGATTTTAAATTGGCTCACTAGCCTATTGGTCCCAAGTACATCTATAAGCGTACCCCATTCCAGTAGAAATACTAGTACTACACTTTGTATGTTTTGATAAGCTATGACAGTTTGACAGATAAAATGAGGGGTTCGTGGATTTTCCTATGTTTCGAGGGGAGCATCGGTTAGCTTGGGACCAGAGCTGAGCCAAAAAGTTTCTTCGGGACCATCTGGTCTTAGAGTTACCTCTATGGTAAAACGGTGTTGTACGTATGTCGAAGGCCTTGAATGCATTTAAGCTATATATGTGATATATTATTTAATTTGACTACGTTTTAAATATCTTGCTACAACGGATCTGCGACCATTACTGTTTAACTTAATAATAAAGCTTAAACATGTATGAAGCTTCAAGTTAGTGAGGAATACCCTTAATGATACGGACGGGTGTAACAACATATAATCAATTTAATTTATTCGGTTTAGAAACTCATTATAAGTAAATTTTGTCAGACCCTTATTTGATTAAGTTAATTTATTTTTATGTATTTCTTCAATTTTAAATGGATCTACAAAATGTTCCTTAACACCCAGGAAAACTGTTACTCAAGCTGGAGTTTTAAATAAAAATCGATGCACAATTTATCAAGATATTGCGATGATTGTATATTGTATTCTGCTAATAAGTCCTGATAGTTTCAAAAAATTATGTTAATGAATGTTACAGATGCTCATTAGGATTCTATTTTCATGCCGTTGGTAATATCTTCCAACGTTGAAATATTGGTGGTGATTAATGAGCATTTTCAGTTTAATTGCAGAAGCCTTGCATGTCAGAAGAATACACAAGAACACAAGAATAAAGAATCAGTCCGCATCGTGCTCTCTTGCCGTGCAGATCTATTTGCTTTTTGCTAAAGGAAGTGTTACTACTACCTAAAGCTACAACAAATTTAAACAGCACTTTTCAGTGCTCAACTTGTAAAATTTCTACCTTGTTCAACTCTTATTCCTCTTCGATCCTTGTTTGGACCCTACCCGAGGTAATCCTTCTTGGATATCGATTTGGAAAATTCCTCTTTGATCCTTCAGATTCTTATAGTAATCTGCTTGGAAGTCGATTTGGAAAAAAAAAATTACTGCCGCCATGGCGCCTAAACGCAAAAGAAAGGGGCAAACTCTTGACCCCCCTTCTGAAGAAATTAATTTGAGTAATCAATTTGATTTGCTCACGGATGATGAGAATGATCCATCATCCAAGAAAAATTCTAGTAAACTTTCCCGGCTTAATGCCAAGAAGGAAAAGATTCCCCCTATTGTGATAACCACTTCCGATTTCCATGCTCTTCGCATGGAACTTTTGAACTTCGTGAAAGTTAAGTTTTCACTAAAAATTGGACGTCGGGGTAAATGCCGTATATTGGCTGAAACTTTGGACGGATTTAAATGTCTTCTCAAGTATCTTACTGAGAAGCAGCACATTTTTTTTCTTACGACACCAAAACTGAACGTGTGTCCAAGGTTGTCATGAAAGGACGGTCCAGTAGTGAATTCCTGGATCAGATCAAAGATGATTCGACGATTCGTGCAACGGAATTTCTAATGATTTTTATTTAGTTCACTTCAAGTCTAGTGAACTAAACAACCTTAAGGCCTTAGAAAAAGCTAGCCTTATGCTCCATGTCCAAATGAAGTGGGAAAACTTGAGGAAGACTGGAGGAAATTTTCAAAACCTCACCCAGTGCCGTAAGTGCCAGGGATGGGGTCACGGAACTAAAAAATACTACATATAAGCTAAATGCATGAATTACGGTGATTCCTCTCACGCAAACGACGGTTGTCCTGTAAAGGAAGGTTCTAAGAAAATTACCATAGATCTGATTGGGAGTAATATCGATCATTTATGGAATATACCTTTAATCCAAAAACACCTTTGCAAGCCAAAGATGAAAATAATTATGCTCTTGAATCTCTGACTACTTCTATAGTTGAAGCAACAGCTGCCTCAGTACCAAAATGCGAGTTTAAATTCGATTTAATTATAATAGAAGACGATCTCCAGCTCTTGATCCGTCTTAAAAATGTCCGTAGGAGGCAATATCAAAGAACTCGCGATCCTACCATGAAAGTTATCTGGCGGGATTTGCAAAAACAAATTAAAAAGCGATTCTCTGCCGTGAGGAACAAAGCTTTTGAAAATAATGTTTCTAAATTAGACCCGATTTCCAAACCCACAAAAATTTGGAAAAAACCTCAAAAGCCTATTCCAACGCTTAAACAAAGGTGGTAAAATTTTGATCACAAATTTGGAATAAGCTCAGAAACTTGCTAAGCAATTCGAGAGTTCCCATAATTTCAGTTTGGGTCTTACTAGTCCTATTGAGAATCAGGTTGCTCAGGGGTATCTGAATATTTTCTCTCGGGAAAATATTTTTGATGATTCCCGGGGGACTGATTTGGATGATATAAGATCTATAACTAAAAAGTTTCATAATATGAAAGCTCCAGGTGATGATGGAATTCTCTATATCCTCATCAAAAAACTCCCAGAGAGTACCTTGTCTTTCTTGGTAAAATTATTTAACAGATGTTTCCATTTGGCATACTTTCCTGATAAATGGAAAAATGCAAAAATTGTTTCAATTTTGAGGCCGGATAAAAATCCAGCTGAAGCTTCTAGCTACCGCCCAATAAGTTTGCTTTCTTCAATAAGTAAACTTTTTGAAAAGATAATTTTGAATAGAATGATGCTTCACATCAATACGAACTCAATTTTTGCAGATGAGCAGTTTGGATTTCGCCATGGGCATTACACTACTCATCAATTCTTAAGAGCCACCAATTTAATTCGTTCAAACAAATCTGAAGGCTGCTCAAATGGAGTTGCTCTTTTAGACATAGAAAAAAGCATTCTACAGTGTTTGGCATGAGGGTTTGATTGCTAAATTGAAGAAGTTTAATTTTCACTCTATATTATAAATTAGTCCAAAATTATTTAACTGACAGAACACAGCAGGTAAATTATAAAAATCCCAAATCCGAACGACTACCTGTTAGAGCAGCAATTCTTCAGGGTAGCAGTGCTGGACCTATATTGTATAACATTTTCAATTCGGACCTCAATGATTTACCTCAGGGTTGCCATAAATCTTTGTTCGCTGATGACACAGGCATTTCCGCCAAAGGAAGAAGTCTTCGTGTTATTTGCAGCAGACTGCAGAAACTTTTAGAACAAACCCAACCACGCAATTGAGCATTTCCATCATAAGGTAAAATATTTCTCTTCCCATGTTCGCCTAATGGAAGAAAATGATTTCCCTGTTCACAACCTACGTGTCCAAAACCCTCAGGCACTTGCTATGCCGGAACTTCAACTTATAATTTAAAACTGTTATTTTCTGCAGAAAGGTCTTATCCCATCACTCTGCGCTTTCTTTTCCCCGCCTAAACCAACTTAAGTAGATCGTCTAGTGGCGAAAAAGCGAGCGAAATATAAAAATTGCCCAACTTTGACCAACAATTTTTAATGAAGGCCCATGCCGGTCGACGACGACGACGGTTGGGTTAATCCCTAGGCGTGAATCATGCTGGACCATTTTTTTTTCCACATCCTGAAAATAAGTGACACAAATTCCCCGAAGGAAAACTCCCTCCGGTTTGCACCGGTTCCAGTTCTCAACGGGAAGAAAAAGGGATCACTTTACGGAAATTGAAAAAGTTTTTTATTCCTGGTGCAGCCAGGACTTCCCTTATGGGGAAGTTCCTTCCAGCCAATGAGCGTGGCCGACTGGGGCTTGGAAGCGCATCGAACGTAAGCGTGAAAAAAAATGTGACGTCCTTACACGGTGGAGCCCAATTCAGCCACCAGATTGATTATTGATTAATGGAACGAGACGATTCTCCCTTTCCCCGATGTCAGACGCACGTCCGTTTCGAATTCTTATTCGGGCATCTTTTTCTTTTTTTTTCAGGAAGGGATCTGGGTCATTCCGTTGAAAACGGTGGGAAAATCTGACGGGCAGGAACTTAAATTTCCATTTTTATCGAATATCGATTGGTTGCTTACATGCTGACGGATTTGAAGGACTTTTTTTTTGCCATTTCGATGTAACCTTGTCCTTTTTCAGGTACAAACGGATGCTGTACTTATACCAATCGATTTGATTGTCAGTTGACGTCGGTACCAAAAAGTAAGGAAGCAGACTTAATAATTTAGATTCCAATCATCTAACCTTTAAACCAGCATCACATCTCAAGAGAAAACCATCAACCCCTAAGGGGACATCTCCAGCACGAGGATGAATTTCACCTCTCACGGTTCGTTCAAATTCACAACAAAAGCACATGCACATCCTTACTACAATCAAATCGAAATAAGATGCTAATGTAGCTTCCCGATAGTAGCCAGATTTCATGCCCGCTTCCGGCCGCAGCCGTTCATCCGGCTATACTGGTCCGTGGTTGACCATGCAGAGAAGGAACCACACCCGAGCATCATTCTAAACATAGTCCTTTCTGTGACCCTCGAACCGGCGGCAAAAAAAAACAGCCTCCAACGAGCGACGCGCCAGCCGTGGGAATTGTTGTATCGTCGTCGGTCGTTGCTTCTCCGGATTGGAACCGTGCCAGCCAAGTCAAGCCGAAGCTCAAGCCGAGCAGAAGTGTACGGAGGGAACTTTATTTTCTCATTTTCTGCATTTTTTGTTTAACCTCACTTCCTCCGACGAGCTGCCATCGCAGCCGGCGCTATTTTCATGAACATAATCTCATTGGAGCGCTGGTGGTTCATGGTTATGTGGCGTTGGGATTTCCGTCTGGTGAATGCCATCTAAATCAGAGGAGGCCCCACTTGGTTGCTAGCCGCTTCTGATGGTGTATTCTGAATTCTGATCCCGGAGCAGCAGGGAATAAGAAAGATGAGGTGGCAGCACGCCCCGAATCGTTCATTTATGTAGCTGGTTGACTGAGGGGGGGGGGTGTATTTCTTTTGCATTAATGCGAACGTTTTTATGTACGAACTCGAAGGCTCGTGCGGCAGAAAATCTCTGACTGGGTGGTCATGACCAGGGTTGCTTCCACTCACTTCGATATAAGAAATATTTTTCAGAATTATGAAGCCATTAGATGTTATGAACTAGTAAGCTACAAGAATAGGTTGTATGGTAAGCGTGATTTTGACAGCAAAGGAAAGCAAAGACGTTGGTCCCCGGTCCATGAGTCGATAGGTAGGGTCCAGGTGTGAGAGCTGCCTTTCTGGTGTTGATAGCGTTGGTACTCAATACGGAAAACAAGATCGACGGAAGTTAGTGTTTGACAGATAAAACACACAAACACACAAAAGACACAATCATGGCTCGTAAGCGTTTACTCATAATAATAATCTAATGATTTCATATTTCCGAAAAAAATATTTTTTATGTAAATGGAAGCAACCCTGATCATAAGCTTTCCGTTTCCTCCTAGGAACTGTTCGTGAATCATAAATTGAGTAGGTACTAACATGAATTGAAGAAATGCGGGTAACGAGTTTGGGGATGGTTTCACACACGCGTTTGTTTTCTTTTTTAAATATTCTTCAATCATCATCATCATCATCACGCTAGTCATTCACAAATTTATAGCAAGTATTTCCTGATTTTACATCGAAAATTTCCTAGGTAAAACGCTTTCACTGCATTTACATACTTGTGGTCTTCGTAGCATTTTACAATTTCACGCAAGCGAAGGCACGAAAGGATTAAAAACTTCGTTTCAATGTCTAGGTGAATGAAATAAAACATCAAAAAATCCACTTTGACTCCACTACTTTGCTGACGAAAGTAAAACTATCATTGGACAAGCGTTGCCAGATGTATTTCTTGATCTTGATCTACTCAGTTTTAAGGTTGAACGAATATTTATTCTTTTCGGAAGCTTGTAAAAAGGTTACGCTTGTTCTAAGGCTACTATGCTCTTGGTAAGTGTTGGCAAACTTCTTCGCTCTCCCTCAACACGTCTTAGTCAAGGAATAATCAACTCTGCACACTGGACTGCAAACACATCGTGCCACACTGATCGGCACGTCATGGCACACGATGACAAGTATGACAGAAAATATAATATAAAATGGCATCACTGTTTTGTGTTGACATTTTGCCAATCGTTGCTAATGGTTTTCTTCGAAATAAGAGGGAAAGAGAAATTGTGTTGTCAGTGCCTGGTTCTCAATAACAATAAGATATTGTATTACTAACGAGATTCTCCGTGTCCTAATGCCTTTTACGGGGTGAACCTCTACAAAAAGTCCTCAGGGCTTTTGAGAGATGTTCATAGTTTCAAAAGAATTTTTGATTTTGGGGAAGTCTAAACGAATCAGTTAAAGTCACCACGCCACGTAAAATAAGAAAACATTTTACCCCTAGATGGCCATAGGATCCGGACCGAGAGCCAATTTTATGGATAAGGAGAATCATCCACCATTCAAAAGGTATGGCTATCTATTTTCAAATTTATCAGGTAGAAATCCGATTGGGCCTGTGGAACTTTGGTAACCAATTTTTAAGATTGAGCCACTATTTGAAAGTAATGACTATCTTCTTTTGACCGAAACAGACAGGCATCCGATTGGACCTATGGTTGGACAGTCGGGACCATGAGAGGCGGCTCTGCGGAAAATTCGGATTCACCGGAGAAATGGTCAATTCCTGACAGCAGAGCTAGAGATCCGCGATTTTTTTTTTCTAAATACAGTGCTTTCCCGATTTTTTCTACCCCGATTTTGTCAGCTTTCTTTCCGATTTTGTCAGCCTGAAGATTTAGCTGAACTGTTTGGTTTTTAAGCAAGAATTCGCAAGCATTTCGGTCCAAATGTCACTTAATTATATTGTCGCAATAATAACAGCGAAAATTAAAATAAACCTCAATTATTGCGACACTGTATAGCTGTATCGAGACCCTCCCGATAAAGGTTATTAGGTGGCGGATAGAGCTGGGATGGCTGCAATACAAGTTATGGGTAGATGTCCCATTCAAGAAGAAGGTTTCGTGATCGGAATTTTCATATGCATATTCATATGGACGATGGAGCAGTTCCACGAGACGCTGGTTGGACTTACCGAAGAGCTGATCGGACAAAGACCGGTAGTCATCGAAGGAGACTTCAATGCTTAGGCAATGGAGTGGGAAAACAGATGTACCAACGCAAGAGGGCACATTCTACTGGAAGATATGGCGAAGCTGGACATTAGGTACCACCAGCCCTTTTTGCAGAGATGGCCGGGAATCCATTATCGACGTCACTTTGTGCTGACTGCAATCCGTCGCTGGTGGAAAACATGAATTGGAGAGTGTGTGAAGGATATACCCATATTGACCATCAGGCAATCCGATATGGCATCGGCAAACGGAATCCTGTGGCAGCACAGAGGACGAGAACTTGCGACCTGAAGTGGAAGACAAGTTGACAGAATCGTTAGGGAGAGCATGTGACACAACCATGCCGAGGAAACTGGAACTATATAATAGACGGCTTCCAGCTTACTGCTGCAACGAGGCAATTAGTCCAGAAGACGTGTTCAGAGAGCAAGAACAGAAGCAGACAGAGAGGAACTTAGAGATTAAGCAGAGCAAGTCAAACTGTCAACTGGAGCTGGGTCAAGACGCTGAAAGCCATCGTGGAAGAACTTTTCTCGAAGCACGATCCAACGGCCTGGACACCTACGTCGTAGAGATAACGACAAAGTCACCAACGAGCACCTCGTAGCAGTGCCAGCTGGATACATTCGGAAAACTCTTGGCGAGGGTCATACTAAACAGGCTGATGAAATGCATGGAGAGTGAGCAAGGATTGTCAGAGAGGCAGTTCGGATTTCGAAAAGGAAGAGCAAAAGTGGATGCAATTCGGACAGTTGTCGAGAGAGCCGAGAAGGCGTCGGAATAGAAGTGGAGAGGAGATCGATATTACGCCGTGATAACGATCGACGTCCAGAACCGGGTTCCGATCTACGAGCCAAATATGGGACAGGGATCGATTAGGATCACGGTAGGAATTCCACAAGGCTCCATCCTTGGTCCAACGCTCTGGAACGTGATTTAAAACGGCAGTCTAACGCTGAAGCTACCCAAACGAGTTGAGATTGTTGGCTTTGCGGACGACGTCGTCTTACGGTAACAGGCAAGACGCTGGAATGGATGGATATTAGTCTGAAGCAAAATTTAAAATTTTCACACCACAGTGTTCAAACGGTTTCCAATCGGGTCCTGATTAGCCTCCGAAAGTTTAAACTCATTTGATAAGAAACTGACTTGGCACAAACCATTTGAAGTTTATATGGAAATTACTATGGGAAAACAAAACTTTTTGTTCATTATCATCTAGCCTTTTTACATACTGTACTGTTAACAAACTCTATTGCTATTCTTATGGGAATTTTTATCAGCTACAACTTCACAGAAAATCGTTTTTCAGCCAAACGTCAAATTAAATAGTTATTAATTGTTTAAGAGATTGATAATCTTATGGCAAGATTAAGCAACTGTACTGTGGGCAACACTGTATTCTGCAGTGTGACATAGTAGCCATAGTTTCTCACTAAATGAGTTCAAATTTTGGGAGGCTAATCAAGGCCCAATTTGGAACCTTTTGAGCACTGTGGAGCGGAAATTACAAATTTTGCATCAGTCTAATGGATATGTTGGCAACCGAGGCGGTCGACATGATTGGAAACCTAGTGCATGGAGCGAATTACAAAAGCGAGGTGCCTGGGAGTGATGGTCGACGACCGTTTGGCTTCAAAAGCCACGTAGAAGGCAGCGAAGGCCATCAACGCGGTAGCCAGAATCATACCGAACATCTCGGGACCAAGCAGTAGCAAGAGACGGTTCCTGGCTAGTGTATTTACGTTGATACTGAGATATGGTAGTTCAGCCTTGGTTGCAGCGCTGAAAACCAAGCGGAATTTAAGGAAACCGAACAGTACGTACCGGATCAACAAACCGTACGCAAACTTTTCGAGACATTTGGTATACCCTTTGTTGTAAGAATAGTAAACATTTATCAGTAATTCCATTGATAGTGCATGAATTATGGTTAAACTTGATTTCAAAATCATGTTGATGGTTAAAGTATTGAAAAAGAAAATTTCCCGATTTTGTCAGCCTAAAATTTCAGATGCGGTTGACAAAAACGGGAAAGTACTGTAACATACAATCATGAGCATAGAGGAAATATGCCATCACCATATCAATTTTTCTACCGGGTGGCCAGGAAACGGTGCTATGGATATCCGGAATCACCGGTAAAGTGGTCAATTCCTGAAAGAAAACCTGATTTTTTTTCTAAACTGCATACAATTATGAGTATATAGAAAATATGACATCACCATATCAATTCCTTTGCCGGGTAGCCAAAAAATGATCCTCTGGGTATCCAATTTTACCAGAAGTTGGTTATTTCCTAAAAGTTGCCTAGGAGAATGCTATTTCTGCTAAATTGCATACAATCATGAGCATTGTGGAAATATGTTAAAACTTAATCGATTCTGCTACCAGGTGGCTGTCAAGTACATATTTAAATCATACGACCATAACTTCAAAAGAGATTTTTTTTCAGAACTTCTTTCACATTTTGATTTTTATTATTACCATAGAACCCCGTTAGTTTGAATAGCTAAAATGGCATTTAAACGACGCTCATTTAGAATTTGTTGAACAGGTACCCCTACACAGGTGCCCAATGGTTTTACGCACCTGTGTAGGAGTACCAGCTAAATTCGAAATGAGCGTTGTGTAATTCCCATTTGAGCTCTTCAAACTAACGGGATTCTACGGCAGCAGCGAAATATTATTAATTATTATTATTGATCAAAATTGAACTATTATTGTTTTTTTTTGCATGCATTAGTTTCGTTCCGTTTCAGTTTCTCATACAAAATTCAAAATTCTCCCACAAAAACCAAATCACAACAAAATTCATTCAAATTTGGCACAGTTGTTGGAGGCATCAGTACATATTGAAAGAGCAGTTGGGAGCAGAAAGTGTTGATCCGCAATACATACTAAAACCGACTTACCGGTAAGTTCGCACACAGAAATTCGCCCATCAGCTCACCTATCAGTACCAGCCGAGCACTAAAGTCAGCCGGTTCGCCGCTGCAGGCAGCCGGTGTGCCATTGGACTTGTGCCATACTCTACATCAAGCGAGAGCGGCAGCACAGGTAGACTGCCGATCTCGCCGATCACCGACCAGGTCAGCGCGGTTAGCCATATTGGTACCTCTCCCGTCGTCGGGGCTTCTTTTGGATAAAAAAGTACTTATGAGCGAAGGCAAAATCGGTTTAGAGGGAAAAAGCCCTACACAACGAATAGAACTCTGCTGCTTGTATTTCCCGGTCGGGGTCGGTCAGCGTCAAAGTGGTGCTAACCACACTACGCGTAGAGTGCCACACCATACGACGACGAGAATTCTGGTTGATCCTACCAGTAATATACGCTTGCCTCAAAGGTTAAGCCTCTAAGTGCAAACAGGTTTAATGTCAAACCGCATAAGGCTCAGTATAACAGCTATAATTTTAAGATCATTTACCTAGCAACTTGGATAACTGTGAAAAATCTAGAGTTAATACATGCAAAATGCAGTAACCTCGCGGAACCTGTGCAATTATCAGTCAATCCAATCGTCCTCCGTGACGCTGAAGTTGAAATCTGGATAATTTTTTTGATCTCATGGTCTCTCAACAGCGACGGATATTTCAAATATCTGCCCTATCAATTATTGATGGTAGGGTAGAGGACTGCCCCAGTTGCAACGGGCAACCGAGAACCAGTCATGTCAACATGAATCGACACGCATTTTGCTCGGGACTTTTCCAGGTTTTTCTGTTCCAGATGCTCAACCACAGGCCAATCTGGTTTTTATCTATTCTAAATGAAAGTAGATTGCCATACCTTTCAAATGGTGGATGAATCATAATGATTGATCATTGCATTGTTTATAATCAGCCATGTCAATCATGGATCGACACGCATTTTGCAGCCTTGGTACTTTGAAGAAATTTCGATGGCTTGGGATTATGTCAGTTAACGGACCGGGTCTACGTTTCAAGGTTGGCTTCTGTGATGTTTGGATCACATAACAGGTAAAATAGGTAACACCATCTTCATCGAAATGTAAGAATTACTGACAATATACATAACTAGATGATATGCACATTTAAATGATAGGTAACTGGATGAACGATATTTAAAGCTTCTATGTTAAGAATCAACTAAGCCCTCATTTATTTTTTGGTAGATTTCAATCAACTCGCATAAGCGATTAATCATTCTACGTAACATATACATATAAAGTTAAATACATATGCAAAAGGAAAGGGAGGGTCCAACAGGGCATCAGATTGAAGTGATTTGAACGGTAGAGTGGGAATGTTAACTCACTGTTGATAACATTTCGTGGATAAAGGGCGGGCTCTTCTCCCCCCTCAGTGGGGCATCTTCCTGTTTGGGGGATCATCTTTTTGATCAATATTGTTGCAATTATGTAGCTGGAAGCAGATTCTTTACTGCCCCGTAGATGCGTGTAGGCGACTTTGCCTATCGATGTAACCAATCCGTTTAAGGCCCTTCATACTGCGACATGTTCAGGACAATCAGAGGTTTTTAAGCTTGATCAAGACAAACAGAGAAGAGAGCCCACTGCTTTCGGACGTAGTTTCCGTGCTACAATGGGTGGTCCACTATCATGAATCATCATGCATGGCCAGGCCTTCAGTACTTCCGCCCAATTGTAATGTGTAATTGCTGGGTCCAATCAAATAGCGCAGAACCCGTTTAGCTTCAATCCAGTCTGCTGTCATTAGTTTACTTCCGCGACGACCCAGAATTGAAGAACTAATTTAGATATCTGGCCGGGAATGGACAGCTACATACAGTAAGCCAACGACTAGGCTCTGGAACTGCTCCTTGCTTGACATCGGCTCTCTCTCCTCCTGCTGCTTTATTTAGCCTGGATCCATTGGAATGTTAAATTTCTTGGCGTGTCCAAAGCGATTTGCCATTTTTCGTATGTGAGTATCCTGGGCTCAGCTATGGCAGGTTATGCACGAGTATGGATTTCCGTATAAACTGACGCGATTGGTCAAGGTGACGATGGATCGATGTGCATTGTTCGAGTCTCGATTCCCTTTGAATCTCGAAGGAGATTACGTTGAGGTGATGAACTTTCGTGTCGGCTAAATATTTAACATCGCGTTAGAAGGTGTTATCAGAAGAGCTGGGATAGACACGAGTGGCACGATCTTCAGGAAGTCCATCCAGCTTCTTGGCTTCGCCGATGACATCGACATTATGGCACGGAGCTTTGAGATGATGGCGGAAACGTACATCAGACTGGAGGCTGAAGCTAGGTGGATTGGACTTGTCATCAACGCATCGAAGACGAAATACATGAGAGGAAGAGGTTCTTCGGAAGACAATGTTAGCCTCCCATCCCGAGTTCAAATTGACGGTGACGGAATCGAGGAGGTCGATGAGTTCGTCTATTTGGGCTCACTGGTGACCGCCGAAAATGATACCAGCAGAGAAATTCAAAGACGCACTATAGTAGGGAATCGGGCCTACTTTGCACTCCGGAGGACGCTTCGATCGAATAAAATTCGCCACCGCCGAACTATTGAAAATGGTCTTCGAAAGTGACCCAACACGAACAAGAAGAAGAGGCGCGCAGCGGGCAAGGTGGATAGACCAAGTAGAAGGTGGTCATGTATCGAGTAGGGTGGAGACGACTTCTGCGGACAGCAGAGGACAACAAGGCCTTAGCCTGATTGGTAAGATAAGGTAAGGTAAGTAAGCATCCTGGGTTCAAGTAGAATTCGTTATTAGTAAGCTCAATTTGAATCCCGAGATAGTGCTTCACATCTCCATGTTTCGTTAGCTCAAACTGGTCTCCCGACACCTTCATAGTTTTCTTATATTCGGTTCGATTTGCAACGCATTCTCTGAGCAAAAACTGTTCGTTATCATTCTGCTACGAAATTTTGGACGCTTTTGGACGTTTTTTTTTTCTTCTAGTCGTTTTGTGATTGGATTGTTCCCAAGGGTTAGTTTCAACAGTATATCTTCTGTCAAAGCTTTACATTGGACACTACATGTATTCCTCCCTCTCCTGTGGAGCAAAATCTGAACTATTTTTGCTGACAAGCTGTACGTGTGGACTAGACCTGAACAAACTCATTATAGCTAAAATACCACTTTTCGAATTTATGTCACTATGAGGTATTATAATAATAATTTGCATATGTAAGATGCAAGAAGAGAAGGTAAAGTTTGTGTATGATAAAATCAGTAAATGTTGCTTTCAGAGGGTCACAATCAGCTATTTTAGCTGTAATGAGTAATCGCCATGCATGAGTACTATTCATTAAGGCTAATCGCTGATTGTGACACTCTGGAAGCAAAATAGACACATTTTATTGGTCATACCCAAATTTTACCACCAGTACTTGCATCTTACATGCATAAATTATTATTATAATATCTCATAGTTTCATAATTTCGAAAATTAGTATTTTAGCTGTAAAGATTATGTTCAGGTCTGGTGTGGACTTTCGCTTTGGAAATCGGACCCAATGAGTTGTTTGGAATCGAGTTAGCAGTTGCTGTTTGTTCTCATAGGTGAGCTACAACAATATATGTAAGCCGGAGTCTGGTTTTGGATACTACAGTTGGTTCTTTCCTCCTCTTCCCTCATCCATCGAACAATTATTACGAGCTGAGCTGCAACCAGTCTTCCGTATTGAACATTCAACGTAGTGTTTGAGATGCACGTGTTTTATCACACATGTGGGCGCGTCTAATGTTTGTACATGATGTTTGAACATTGTATTTTCAACGTCTTAAACAACAAAAGTGCAGCGTGTTGCCATTTGCTATATTTTTTTTTTTTTTTATAAAATTATAATTAATTTCCAGAGCCTTAATTTTGATTTCTTGGTGAACGTGTGTACATTGCGCGTAATTTATGTTTTGGAGTTCATAAATATGTGTATGTGTACAAAATATATAGAGAACATGCACGGTAAAAAGTTGTCACATCTAATCAAAATGCCCTTGCACTTGACTCAGTCTGTCATGCGCACTACGAATCGAAGTGATTTATCATTGATTTTCAAGTGATTTGCGTTTTGAAACAAAGTGATTTGTCGTTGAAAAATATGTACTGTATAACACCTTTAAATCAAAATGATTATCATTTGAATTGGCACCACTGTTTTCAACCATTGAATTTGATTAGTCTTGCTTATGGAAGCAAATGTCAAAAAACGCACATGCCAAATATTACTCCCAAATATGGCAAGTCAACAACAAATTATCAAGAGAATAAAAAAGCGATAATTCTTCATTTTCACCCGAAATAATTGCATTCTAGAGCGCGAGCATTAAGAAATAGTTGCTGTATTCAATAATAGTGTATTATTCAGATAAGCTCAATTACAAAACATTGTCAAAATTATCAAATTGATTGCTCAATGTTACTTCTACTACAAGCCTTGCAATGTTGTTCAATATCACTTGGGAACATGTGATCTGGGTAGTAATATGATATATGATCTATGGTCATATTCTGAATAACATATATCCTGGCTTTCAGTATGAACATTGACATATTTATTTAAATCCATATTCAGCAAACATGAAATCCAAGGATAAATTAGATAAACTTAAAGTGATAAATTTTTAATATCAGTATGCTTGACATTTCGAGTTCAAAGCACGGCACATCAACAACGATGTGCAATACAATCTAAATAAAATGAAGTGATTTGCTGTTGATTTCATCGTGCTTCGATATGGTCTCTTCCAAGGGATTTGCATATATATTTGCAAGCAGTGCAAATTCAATAGCAAATCACTTCACATGAACATGATGTTTTTTTTTACCGTGTGTGGATTATTTACCAACATTATTTAAAGAAAAAGTAGTGGAGTAAAACGATAATCAAGTGCAACATCGGGTGCGAATGTGCGCGTGTTTTTCGGAAAACTGGCTGCAACAATCGGTGTGACGTCACTGTAATCAACGGCTCTACAATTTACTGAGGTTTGGTGTAGCAGGTCGCGGTAAATCGTTCGGTTCTCACAGTGTATGCTGACCGAAGCCTTGGACTTTCGGATCTTTACACAACCCAAGTCTTCTATTTACGGGTTTAAGTGATGGATATCAGCAAAGCCAAGCCCGCGACAACAAGCCGCCAGCCCTCAAGCTGTTGATGGACCAACTTAAGATATCCATGGACGACATCTGGAGATTCGTGGGCGGTTGCCCGTCGACAACTACAGCAAGTCAGGTCAACGTTCGTTTGAATAGGATTGATGAGCTGTGGGGAAGGTATGAAGAGGCTCAATCGATGTGCAAGCTCCAGACGACTTTGAGGATGAGGATCAAGCGTTCGATAACGCTAGGTTAGCTTATAGTGATAAGTACTACTATTGTAAGGCGTTCTTGACTGATAGGGCCAACGAACTGCAGGATGCAGAGGAAGTTGAACAATCCATACGAGCAAATGAGACGTTGACACACGGCCATGGTACCATTGATCACGTGTGGTTGTATCAAATCAATCTGCAGGGTTTAGACGGGGACATTGATGAGTGGATCAGCTTTCGTGGTCTGTTCACTTCACTCATAGATTGTGAGACGGACTTGCCGGAAGTGGAAAAGTTTCACTATCTTAAGGGATGCCTTAAGGGCAAACCAAAGAGCCTGAGTGATTCCTTAGAGATTACGAAGAACAACTACCAAATTGCGTGGGACATGCTGTTGAAGCGTTACGACAACAGCAAGCAATCGGTAACGGATCTGCATACTCTGGCTGATGGTTCCAAGAGAGTTGAACTTGCACCAGCTGATCAAGCCTGAGGATCACAAGGCCTGTTGCTCGTAAACCTGCTCACAACCCGGCTGAATCCGGTAACTCGCCGAGGTTAGGTGGGCCACGTTAGAAGATCTCTCGGATTTCTTACATCGTAGGATCTGGATTCTGGAGTCACCACCAACGAAGGCTTCGGATTCCAAGACTTCTTATCAAGTGCAATATCCCTTAAGACAGAAGTCTTCTGTTGTGAAGGCCAGCTATGGTTCTGTACAATCGTCTGGGGGACGATGTGCGGTGTGCAAGGAGAACCATCCACTCTACAAGTGTTCATCCTTCCAACGGTTGTCGGTGCGAGAAAGAGATGCAGTGCTGAGGGTGAACTTCCTATGCAGTAACTGCTTCAGATCGGACCATCTAGGGTGAGATTGTCCGTCAAAATACTTCTGTCATAGCTGAAAAGGTCGTCATCATAAAGATTGTACTCGAAAAAAATGCAACACTTTCTTTCGTGTATAACTTTTTATTGGGTAAAAATTGATAAAATTTTGAGGAAAACTAGTTTAGAGTGTAATGTTTAAACGTGCAAAATCTCGTCACAATCTGTCAACTGGTTATCGAGATGGCTTCCAAGCAAGAAGTGCTTCGACAAAAAATTATGAGAGCGGTCGTGGAAAATCCAGGCCATTCCCACAGGTGGATCGCGAAACAGTTTGGAATCGACAATTTGACCGTGTCCCGTGTGGTAAATCGTTTAAGGAGACCCAGACGACCCAGTGGCGAGCTGGCAGTGGAAGAAAATCGAAGACGACTTACCCCGTGAACGCAAGGAAAGTGAGAAATTACTTCAAGTGCAATCCGAACCTTTCGATTCGGGACGTGGCCAAGAAGGTCAATTCTTCCTTCTGGTTCGTCCAGCAACAATGAAGCGGGCCGGACTTTATGTCTTCAAGGTAAGGAAGGCGCCTAACTGAACCGATAAACAGAATACAGTGGTCAAATTCCGCACCAGGAAGCTGTACGACGAGACGTACATTAAAGCGGACGCCAAGCAGATCCCCGGCCTGGAGTTTTTCGTCGGCAAGTCCCACCTGTATGTTCCGGAAAAGTTCCGGAAGAAGAAGGTCCACAAATTTGCCAATAAGTAAGAGTGTTGCAGGCGATCTGTGGGTGCGGCAAACTCAGCAATCCGTATATGGGTCATTCCATCTCAAGTGACCGCCAAAAACTGAAGAATTGCATCGACCCTCTCCGATTTGAACCAAACTTGGTGGAACAACTTATTTTAGAACAAAAATCAAAAATCCAACGTTTTGTACCTATCGACTCACCCCCCGGTTCTGGAGACTGCCCCCACTTTTTTACGATCTTCAAGAAGCACAATTTTTCTTTTGAACATATCTCTGGACCAAATTATGCTACAGACAGGATTGGGCACTCATTTTAAAGGATTTTTAACGTACAATAAAATATCGTACTCAGAATGCAGTGTTGTCAACTTGTCGATTTTTGCAATTTAAAACTTTAAATGCAAATATCTCAAAATGCCCCCACATTTTTTCTAATTTTTTTTTTTTTTTTTTGTTAATTACTTTATTTGTACAGGCTCATTCGAATAAACTTTACAGAGCCAAGTTATCATTTTCTTTATACATTATAAATGTCTTAAATCTAAAATTAAAGGATTGGAACCGATTACTCGCGGTCTTCTCGAGGTTAGTGGATGACAATTGTTTGGATCGGGAGAGGGAAAAGGAGATTTGGAATATGATTTATGATTAAAAAATTTCACTATTTCAAAAACAAATACTTAATCCTATCGACGTTATATCAACTCTGTAATTATACAATTATTACAGAAACAAATCTACAAAAAAAAAAAAAAAATACACACTCACATACAAAACACAAACTAAACACAAGGTTAATCAAACTTACAATTTATGGTTAATATTCTTCAAGAAAACATATATGAGTTGCATAAACTCCAGATCGCGTCTAGCCAAAATATCCCGAACTGGAACATTAGGTTGTCTACCTCGAGCCCGAAGGGAATCATACAACTCGGATCTGACTCCACGGTACTCAGCACATGACCAAATAATGTGATCTGCGTCCTGGTAACCTTGTCCACATTCACAGAGATTACTGTCCCCCAGCTCAACACGGAACAAGTGAGCGTTTAACGAGTAGTGATTGGACATGAGGCGAGACATCACACGAATGAAGTCTCGACCCACATCCAACCCCTTGAACCAAGGACACTTCGACACCTTAGGGATGATTGAATATAACCATCGTCCCAAACTCCCTTCACTCCATTTATTTTGCCAGCTGGCGAGTGACTGTTGACGATAAATGAAGAAAAATTCGTCGTAGGCGATTTGTCGATCGTAAATATCGCCTTCCATAGCGCCCACCTTTGCAAGCGAGTCCGCCTTCTCATTGCCCGGAATCGAGCAATGAGATGGGACCCATGCAAAGGTGATGACAAAAGATCTTAAAGATAAAGCACTTAGAAGCTCTCGTATTTTCATGAGAAAATACGAGGAGTGCTTTACCGGCCTCATGGAGCGAATAGCCTCGACAGAACTGAGACTATCCGTAAAAATAAAATAATGATCTGGTGCAAGTGAGGCGATCGTTTCTAGCGTACAATGTATTGCCGCCAGCTCAGCAACATATACGGAACAAGGAGCTTGAAGCATTCGAGAGGCGCTATGAAATTCGTTATAAATACCAAAACCAGCGGACGCCTCTATTAGTGATCCATCTGTGAAGAACGATCTTGCGGAATCAACTTGGCCAAACTTTTCAGCGAAAATTGACGGAGCAATCATGGAACGATGATGCTCTGGGATTCCGCGAATCTCTTGCGTCATTGATAAATCAAAATGAACAGAACTGTCGAAGTCGGCGAAGCAAACACGATAGGGATTATGTTGCGAAGGGCTGACATCCTGTGTTATGTACACGTAGTACAATGACATAAAACGAGTTTGAGGGTTTAGCTCAAGAAGCTTCTCAAAGTTTGCAATCACCAGTGGGTTCATAATTTCACAACGGGTGAGGAGCCTGAGGGATAATTCCGAAAACCGATCAGAGAGTGGCAACATGCCCGCTAACACTTCGAGACTCATCGTATGAGTCGAGTGCATGCATCCTAACGCGATACGAAGACAGCGATACTGGATCCGTTCCAGTTTGATGATGTGCGTTTTAGCCGCCGACTGGAAGCAAAAACTACCGTACTCTAAAACCGATAAAATCGTTGTCCGGTACAACGTTAGAAGATCTTGCGGATGGGCTCCCCACCACGTTCCGGTAATTGTTCGGAGAAAATTGATCCTTTGTTGGCATTTCCACTTCAGATACTCAATGTGGGATCTCCAGGTGCATTTTGAATCGAACCAGACCCCAAGATATTTGAAGGACATAGAATGAGTGATCGGTTTACCCAAAAGTTGAAGCTTCGGTTGTGCTGGGCTATGCTTCCTAGAAAAAACGACCAACTCAGTTTTCTCCGTGGAGAATTCGATACCTAGCTGGATAGCCCAAGTAGACAAATTGTCTAA
This sequence comes from Ochlerotatus camptorhynchus, assembly GCF_037179485.1. Taxonomy (NCBI): domain Eukaryota; kingdom Metazoa; phylum Arthropoda; class Insecta; order Diptera; family Culicidae; genus Ochlerotatus; species Ochlerotatus camptorhynchus. The sequence goes on from NW_027040816.1 coordinate 94,435, forward strand.
GGTATCCTGTAAGGGTCCTTGCAGGTCGGCCTCTCTGGGTCCTGTCATAGACACTACTCCGTCATCTGCAAGTTGTCTCAACGTGCAGTTGTCCCTTAGACAATTGTCAATTTCTCTGACGTAGAAATTATACAGAAGGGGGCTTAAACATGAGCCCTGGGGGAGACCCATGTAGCTAAATCGCGAAGCTGTAGAGTTCCCATGAGAAAAGCTCATATGTTTCTCTGACAGCAAATTGTACAAAAAGTTATTAATTAATGGAGAAAGGCCACAAGCGTGGAGTTTGTCTGAAAGGACTTCAACCGATACTGAATCAAAAGCCCCCTTAATATCCAAGAAGACAGAAGCCATTTGCTCTTTATTAGCAAAAGCCAACTGAATTTCAGTGGAAAGCAACGCGAGACAGTCGTTCGTTCCCTTGCCCCTACGGAAACCAAATTGAGTATCTGAGAGTAGGTGGTTCAACTCAACCCATTTGTCCAGACGAAAAAGGATCATTTTCTCCAACAATTTTCGAATACACGATAACATCGCAATGGGACGATACGAATTGTGATCTGACGCGGGTTTTCCAGGCTTTTTAATGGCTATAACTCTCACCCGCCTCCAATCATCCGGAACAATATTGAGCTCCAGGAACTGACCAAACAAGTTCAACATGCGCCTCTTAGCGACGTCTGGGAGGTTCTTCAACAAGTTGAACTTGATTCTATCAGCCCCCGGAGCCGAATTGCCACACGAAAGGAGCGCGAGTGAGAGCTCCAGCATTGAAAAAGGCTGGCTGATCTCGTCTACCGAATTCGTCGTTTCGCGAGGAATCATCTGTGCAGGCACAGAATCAGGACATACTTTTCGCGCGAACTTGAGGATCCAACTATCGGAGTACTCCTCGCTCTCGTTGTTTGAAGACCGGTTACGCATCCTTCGCGCCGCATTCCAAAGCGTATTCATCGACGTTTCGCGCGATAATCCGTCCACGAATTGCCGCCAGTATCCGCGTTTCTTGGCTTTGATGAGGCTCTTGAGTTCGCGTTCAAGAGCCGAGTACGCTTCGAAATGTACGGGTGTTCCACGTTTCCGGAAAAGCTTAAACGCGTCGGACTTTTTACGATAAACCTCAGTGCATTGCTGGTCCCACCAAGGGGAAGGAGGTTTCCTACGGAAAGACGTTCCTGGAACCGGCCGAGTTTGAGCTTGAAGCGCGCTGTCCAAGATCAGATTGGAGAGGAAGTTATATTCCTCCAACGGTGGAAGCCCTTCTACCGACGTTAGGGCATCTTCTATCACATTCTTGAACTTTGTCCAATCGATATTACGGGTAAGATCGTACGCGACGTTAACGGGTTCCGACGGATTGAACCCACTGGCAACTGAAACTTTGATCGGCAAATGATCACTACCGTGGGGATCTTGGATCACATTCCACGTGCAATCCAACGATAATGAGTTAGAGCAAAGTGTGAGGTCTAATCTACTTCCATTCGAGGATGGGCCAGCCAAACGTGTTACTTCTCCATTGTTAAGAATTGTCATATTAAAGTTGTCGCAGAGGTCATATATCAAAGTAGAACGGTTGTCATCATACAGTTCTCCCCAGCCTGTACCGTGGGAATTAAAATCTCCCATAATCAACCGTGGAGCAGGAAGTACCGAACAGATATCTGAAAGTTGTTTGCGATTAACAACGGCTCTAGGAGGAATATAAACAGAAGCAATACAAAGGCTCTTACCTTTAATAATAGCCTGACATGCGACAACTTCAATACCTGGAAATTGTGGAAGATTCACTCTATAAAGGAATGGCACTTTTTGATCCCCAAAAGTACCCCTCCTCCACGCGAATCCTCACGATCCAGTCGAATAATGTTAAAATCATAAAAAGGAAGATCGATATCTGAAGAGAGCCAAGTTTCACAAACAGCAAATGCATCACAATCATTATTGTGAATTAAAAACTTAAAAGAATCTAATTTAGGAATGAGACTTCGACAATTCCACTGTAGAACAGTGATCAAATCCCCGACCTCGTTTGGAAAATTATCCATCGAAGGAAATGATTGCTGCAATGAGGGGCCACTTCAATGTCAATTGCTTCAAGAGGGTCTTCACAGAAGGAAGCATTGCCAGAACAATGCTTTTGAGAGGATCAGAAATATTGAGGTACTTGAGAATATCGTCCACAATTTTATCAAATGAGAACAACCCGGATGAAGAAGGGGCTTCTGTTCTTAAAAATGGGCCATCAGGGGTTTTTGATGTCCCCGGGAGAGATGGAAAATTCTGGTTATAATCAGTTCTACGGAAACCAGGAGGAGTTGAAACTTCCTTTTTTCCATCACTCCTTGATTTGGGCAAGCTGATTTGGGGTTCCTTATCTGCAACTTTCCGCGAACGGATGCGTTTTCGTTTCCGTGCAGAACCTTCCGGAAAACTGAAAGAAACTCCCTCCTCAGCCAAGTCAGAGTCAGACTCGTCATCAGACAAGACAGCAAAGGGATTTTTGTCGTTGGTTGATGGTGTGGGCCCCCGTTTTTTTTTTCTAATTTTGATAGCACCAAAATGTTCGGCAGACATTTTTTCCTAAGAATCACCTTACCACCAAAAACGACTTTTTTCGTTTGAGAGATATGGATTTTTAAAGATTTAATGTTTTTAAAAAGTTTCATTACTGTACAACCCTTCAATATGAAACGTTGGACAATCCTGAAAGTTGATAGAAACGATGAAACCTGTAAGTTAGATGAGGATCTAATCCTTCTTTCATTTTATACAATCAAATGCTCAGATAATATTAAACCAGATTGGTTTCGAAAGTGTTGCCAGCGTTGCAAACTTAAATTTAGATTGATAATTTAAATTTAGATTGATAGTTCTTATTTCCAACACTTTATTTTTTTGCGTTCGGAAATGTATTTCGTATTACATAGTATTTTAGGCAGATCCATTCGTTTTGCGTTTCTTTATTTACTGATTATTTTAAATTGCTAATTTAAATGCTGATTGCTATCATTTATTGAGCAAATGTCATCTGATACATTGAGTAGCATGAGTAATTACTTCTTCCGTTTTGCCTTATATTTGGGTAGTGAATTTGAACGCTTTTTGAAATTACTTTGAAACATGAACCCGTTTCTGAACAAGAAATCGTTTTCATAAGAACAGTATCTTTACCGGAGCACAATGCATTCCGCGAATTCCAGGAATGGGTCGTGCTAGAGCGAATCGGGCTTCTAAATCCTGCTTATTCGTATTGCATTGCTCCGATGTCACAAATTGTACATTCAAATTGCAATTTGACAGTGCCCATTCGTATAACTCTTTTGGCGTTTGTATCGTTGTACCCTGTAGACTGGCTCTCGTTGCCAATCTTTTCAAGGTACCTCCTAAACTGTCACTAGGGCCTTTGCCGTGTGCCGTGGCAAAGTAATGCCACTCAGCCGGAACTCCGAAGTCTTCTCGATGGTAGAGCAAGTTGATGACGGTGGATCGGTTTTTATATTGCGAACCAGCACCATCAGAAAAGTATATAATTTTAGTCAAATATGAGAGCCGAGATTTCAGGAATGCCATAAACTGCCTCTGAAAACTGTGGAAGATAGCTGTGGAATGTTCAAGAACGTCGGAGATAATGATACAGTTTAATGGAACAACCTTTTCTTGCTCTAAGAAATAGGCGGCGAATGGATGGGACGGTGGCTTGCAGGTTATTATAGTGAACACCTTGTACGCTGTCTTGCAACACAAACGAATAATTTTCGGAGCAGTCCGCAACAACAAGAACTTCTTCTTCATGCAGATTGTCCCGAGTATTTTTATAGAAGTCTGCCTGTTTTGCAGCAATATAATCCTGTTTCCGGACCTCTGGGATAGCTTCAAGAAATGTATCAATGAAAGCTTCTGCATCACTGACTTTCGTTTCCAAACTGCACCGATCTTGCTGAGTCCATTGCTTGCACGTTATTTCCGCGATAGAGTTATCGTCCAAATATGACCAAATCGTTTTTCTAATCGAATCTAAATCGCCACAAACTGCATTGACACACTTTTTCAAAAAGCACGGCTCCGATGGTGGATCACAGAGGTTCTGCTTCAGTACGTCTCTGTACGAAGAGAATGCTTTCGTACCTTCTACTTGCCCTTGAATTTCGTTGAATTTTAAATTTGAGCTTAAAATTTTCGTGAACCACGCTTACGCAAACTGTGGCCGTAGCTCAGCAAATTTTGAAAACCCAATGTCGATTTTGAGAAACTTCTCTTTAAAGAAAGAGAAAGTTTCCCTGAGATTTGCCAGCACCAACCGCTTTTGCTTCAGAACACGAGAGTTTCCTTCTCGAACACTCTTAAATTCCTTCTTTCCGGCTAACTCTTTGCTTCCATCAGCTTCACGGTAAAATGATAAAACCGTATGCACGACGTCTTCTGAAATAGGGTGACCTTTTCTTGGATTAGGTGAACAGAGAACACCTTTCTGTTCAACGCACTTCTTCATATTTCGAACTAATCTTTCGGAACACTCGAACTCGCCTGTAGATCACCAAATGCAATCAATTAATTCTAAACTCTGTTCTAAATTAATTAGGCTTACTCTGAATTTTGCGCACAGTCCAGGATTTGGGCAAAATTGACAAGACTTGGATTTTATCGCTATCTTTCGTACAAATCCGAAACTTTTCTTTCAGCTGCTTGATTATCTCCTCTCCATCTACTTCATATTGTCCAGTCTGTGATTTTCTTCTTCCATAAAGCAATTTTCGCCGAGAGCTGCGGCAAATGCAGTTTTCAACGCTTTTGAAGCATTGGAGTACTTTCCTGTGGGATATTTCATCGATCGGCTCACCTTTTGTCTACGAATCGGTGCGTGGTGTTCAAACATGAAAACGTCAATTCATTTCTAGCGGGATCTTCGACATCATCGCTGTCATCTTCAACCTCTGTGTTAAATAAGTAACAGCGTGAAAAACAAAGTATACAATTTAAGACCAACAACCCCCCCCCCCCCCCAAATGGCATTTTTCTTACCCGGTATGTCTACATCCTCCCACGCATCGGCTGGACAAGTAATCCCAGCTCCATCTGCCGAAAAATAGTCTTTTGTAATTTAATGTAATGTTTTGCACAGGAAACGTATTATTTCACTACCATTCGCAAATGAGCATGAGGTCCCTTATACGATTCATCTTGCAAAGCCTTTTCCCTTACTGCCTTATCGCATTGAACGCAGACCCTCAATCACATCCTTTACGTGATGATTAAAATCGTCGTGAAATTGTTTTCAAATTTCTTCGGCGAATATTTGAATGCACTTTTAACAGGTTACAGCATTACTTCTGCTTAGCTGCATAAAACCGTCCGAACTGATTCGCGTGGCTTTCACACACAGTTTTCAAACTGAGAACACCGGATCGAAGTTTGAAAAGATTCCATTCTCGAGATGAGAACTGACGGGAGGACCAATGCTGTTTTGCGATAGTACTTTTCCTTTTTATGTACAATCCAATCGAAGACGCCATTTTTAACCAGATAGTAACGACTGCAAGTGAACCACAATTCCAACTGACACTTCTCAGACACTATCCGTAAACTGGGACGGGACACGACAATCGAGAATATTGTTGTTATTGATATTTGTTATGCATACCTCATTGCAAATTTTTCATGAAGATTGACGGTGTCGTTTCGTGTTTATTGTTTATTTATTGTTTATCAGTCAACAGGTAAAATGTTTACCCCAATGACACTTGTTCTACAACTAAATACAAAACTAACAAATAACATAAATTAACATAAAACTCGTTTAAAACTACGCTTATTTGTTTCTCGTGACACGTTGAAATCGTACACATAATATCACCGGTTGAATACACGGGACATGCTTTGCAAAGGTTCGTGTAAGCCATAATTAGTTCTTGCCGGAGGGATGGTGATAAACGAGTTCGACCGAAGATTGCGACGACGTGTGTTGATGTCCAAGAGACTAAGAAGCGTAGGACTGTCAATGTTGCCTTGCAGAAGATCCCCAACAAAACGTTGCGTCTTGCTTCTAGTAATTCCAGATTTATAAGTAGACAACGGCTTTCATAACTGGGCAGGTCGAATGGATCTCTCCACCTAAGGGCGAACCGGACGAATTTTCGCTGAACAGCTTCGATGCGTTGAATTTCATTCTGGTAATAAGGAGACTAGACGATATACGAATACTCCAAGATAGGGCGCACAATTGAGCAGTATAAAGCTTTTAGGCAGTAAACGTCCTTGAACTTTTTTGCAAAGCGAAATAAAAATCCTAGTTGCGATGAGGCTTTAGACACAACGTACGCGACGTGATCCTTGAAGGTTAATTTTGTATCAACCAGAATCCCCAGGTCCTTGACTGTCGAATCACGTTGTAGATTCACGCCTCGCAAAGCGTAGCTAAAATGGAAGAGTGATTGCTTGCGGCCAAATGAAATAACCGAACATTTGGACAAGTTCAGCGACATTCGATTAATATGGCACCATTCAGCGAAGGCTTCCAGTTGTTGTTGCAGAAAAAAACGCGTCTTGGGGTTGCTTAATCATGCAGTGAAGCTTCAGGTCATCGGCATACGAGAGTTTTAGGCATTTCAAGATGAAATTGACATCGTTCATATACAGCAAGAATAGAAACGGCCCCAAGTGACTTCCTTGGGGAACACCGGACCAAACCGGAAAGGAGGGCAAAACGTGGTCTCCAATTTTGACGGACATACTTCGACCGGTTAGGTAGGATCGAAGCCAGGAAAGCAAGTTACTGTTCATTCCCAGCTTGTCGAATTTAGCAACTGCGATTTGATGATTTATTTTATCAAACGCCGCGGACCATTTTCTATTTGGCGGAGCACGAACGAAGTGAAACAAGTCAAATTAGTTGTTGTCGAACGGTTAGGCATAAATCCGTGCTGATCAATCGAAATGTAGTGTGCGTAGTTCTGAACCAGCTTATGCAGAACGATCACCTCAAACAGCTTAGAAGTGGCGCTCAACGCAGCTAAATATGCCCCGATAGTTCGAAACAATCCGCTTGCAGCCTTTCTTGAAAACTGGGAAAACATACGACTGCTTCCAGCAGTTTGGGAATACACCAGTAGCCAAAGATAGGTTGAATACTCTTGCTAGTGGTGTTGCAAGTGTATCCGCGCAGCATTTGAGGACAAGCGATGGAATCCCATCCGGACCACATCTCGTGGAGGATTGATATAACCATATCGTTCGTGATCACGAACTGTGAAAACATTGCTGAATTGAGAACGGAACAGGTCAGCGATGTCAGTGGTGGAATCAGCTTCGAACAATCCGTTGGTCATCGTAGAGGGCAGTCTGGATTCCATCCGTTGGTCATTGACGTAACGCCAAAAACTTCTGGGATTTGTCTTGAAGCGCCTTTGCAGATGGTCCTGATATGCGTTGCACAAACGATTATTAAGTTGGTTGTATTCAGTGCTCGCCACCATATATCTCGTTCTCGTGGAGTCCGTGCGATACTTGCTATGTCGTCTGAGGGCTGCCCGCTTCACAGTCTTAAGATGCTTGAGGTCAGCATTTGACCAGGCTGGCTTAGCCGGCTCGTGTCTAGACTTCACGGGAACGAACTGATCGATGGCATACCACAGGATACCAGATATGGTCGACGCAGCGAGGTTGGCATCACAATTTTGAAGCACCTCGTCCCAATCGACATGTGCGAGGAACTCGTTCATGCTGTTGAAGTCAGCCTTTCTGAAATCATAGGCGATGCTCTCAGAGGTATCTTGGAAGCGTTGCTGTGGACTTATCTTGAATTCCATCAGTACAGTAGGATGATGCCTGCAGATTTTTAACGAGCGGTGATGGAGCTTGCATAACTGTGCTGTGCTCGCAAAGTTCCTCACTGACGAAGCATAGATCAAGCGTACGATTGTTTTCATATGCAATTCCACTCATTTGTCTGAGTCCAGCGGTGCTATACGCATCAAGCAGCTTCCGTGATGCCAGGCTAATCGAGGATCGTGATGTAATCGGGTACAGGGAACCATGTGGACTACGCTGCCAAGAGATCGAGCTCAAGTTGAAATCGCCTAGGATGATAACGTTGTCTCTTTTGCTTTTCGATCAAAGATTCATCGTTTACTTGATCAGGGAGAATATACACAACGCATAGGTAGAGTGTTGCATTGACAGTGGCAATTGCGATCCATATTTGCTCAACCGCCGAGCCATCAGGAGGGTCGAGCGTAAGGGATTTAAAACTCGAGCGAACAGCCAGCAAAACACCACCTCCAGTGCTTTTGTCGCTATTCGAAGGCGGCCGATCTTGTCGATAAACGGAATATGATTCGCCAAATAACTGATTCGTTGAGGTATGTCCATTGAGCCAGGTTTCGGAAAGTGCGTAAACATCATAGGAACCGTCGCTGAAGGCCCATTTGCTACTCGGCGAGAGAGCTGTTAATCCCACCAACATTTTGGTAGTACATCAGGACATTCAGGTGTTGCCAAGATGGCAGAAAGTTATTTAAATTGTTATGAAGATTTATGTTTTGGATCAACAAATTAATATATGCAGCCGAAACCAGTTCTTATTTGATTGTAACAATTCCACTAAATTTTAAAACACAAAATGCAATGTTAACTAATAAATTTTTAAATATCAAAACCAGATAACAACTTGACAGCAACCAATATCCGGGATCAACATCAATACATTTGACACTTCGTTGATTTCGGCATCACTGGTAATCATATTGGTGTGTTCCCTTTTATTCACTGGCTGCTACGGTTGCTACTGCCTAATCGACCAATCAGCAACTGGCTCCAGTTTGACAGCAAATTGGCTCCAAATCGCCACCCGATTGTCGGGTCCCGTCCCAGTCCCTAAATACAGTTCTTTTTATTATTAAGTAGGCCTTGACAAACTTGTTGATATTTGAAAATTAAAGCGGCACTTTTCTGCCAGATGCGTATAAATCTGTGCAGCCGCTCATGCACATTTGAAAAAAGTGATACTATACTGTGCTATTTTCTAGATGGCAACACTGTCGAAACAAATCTGGTTTAATATTATCTGAGCATTTGATTGTATAAAATGAAAGAAGGATTAGATCCTCATCTAACTTACAGATTTCATCGTTTCTATCAACTTTCAGGATTACCCAACGTTTCATATTGAAGGGTTGTATAGTAATGGAACTTTTTAAAAACATTAAATCTTTAAAAATCCATATCTCCCAAACGAAAAAAGTCGTTTTTGGTGGTTAGGTGATTCTTTTGTAAAAATGTCTGCCGAACATTTTGGTGCTATCAAAATTAAAAAAAGTGGGGGCATTTTCAGATATTTGCATTTAAAGTTTTAAATTGCAAAAATCGACAAGTTGACAACACTGCATAATTATGAGTACGCCATTTGATTGTACGTTAAAAATCATTTAAAATGAGTGCCCAATCCTGTATGTAGCATAATTTGGTCCAGAGATATGTTCAAACGAAAAATTGTGTTTCTTGAAGATCATAAAAAAGTGGAGGCAGTCTCCAAAACCGGGGGGGTGAGTCGATGGGTACAAAACGTTGGATTTTTGATTGTTGGCCTAAAATAAGTCGTTCCACCAAGTTTGGTTCAAATCGGAGAGGGTCGATGCAACTGACTCGGTCACTTGAGATGGAATGACCCATATAACGACCATCAACGGCAAAATATATAAAGAAGAATGCCTCCAGTAGCGCCTGCTGTCCTTCGTCCGGTCCCACGAAGGTGACACCTTGTTTTGGCCGGATTTGGCATAGTGTCATTACGCGAAACCGGTGATGGAGTGATACGAAGCCAACGATGTTTTTTGTGCCGAAGGAGGCAAAACCGCCAAACTTGCCAGAACTTCGCCCAAGAGGAAAATTCTGGGTGATTAGGGAGGGCAAAGTCCGGAAAACAGGGAAGGTCTTCAAAAACGACAAGAATTTGAAGAAGGAGTGGATGAAAGTGTTTAAGAAATATAGCGCAAGGATTTGATGGGTAGCGTTAAGTCCAAGGTGCGGGCATTTAGCCTAGGAGAGGAGCTTGAACAAACCAACTTTGAAAAAACATAGCTAATATGTGTTCATTAGACTGATGCAAAATTTGACTTTTTCGCTCCACAGTGCTTAAATGGTTTCAAATTGGGTCCTGATTAGCCTCCCAAAGTAACAACTCATTTGGTTAGAAACAGACTTCGCACAAGCCATTTGAAGTTAACATGTAAATTACTATGGGAAATCTCAACTTTTTGCTCATTGCCTTCTAGTCTTTTTCCATATTGAGTTGCGAAACAGTTCGATAGCCATTCTTATAGAAAATTTTCTCAGCTACAACATTGCTCAAGATTGTTTCTATGTAAAACGCGACAGGAAAATGTTATTAATTATTTAAGAGATTGGTAAACATATAACATGATCAAGCAGCTGCTCTGTAGGCAACACTGTATTTTGTAGTGTGACATAGTAGCCATGATTTTTGTGTCCTATTCAACGCCCCAGAAACACCAATGTTGCCGGCTGAGCAGTTGATTGAGCATGATCATAAGACATCAGTGCATTGAATCATTGATAATTTTCGATCCTTACATTTAATCAAAAAGTGGTCTTGAGCAAAATTGTAGCTGGGAAAATTTCCTACAAGTACAGTTGAAAGTTTTTGAAGTAGACCGATATGGTGAATTATTAGATAGACATGAACAAAAATCTTGGTTTTACCATAGTAATTCCCATACAAACTTCAAATGGTTTGTGCCATCTCAGTTTCTCACCAAATGGGTTCAAATTTTGAGAGGTTTGTCAGGATCTGATTTGAAATCGTTTAAATATTGTGGAGCGAAAATTTCAAATTTTGCATCACTCTAGTGTTTATTGATTCCCTGAGAGTGTAAAAAATATCCGACTTCAACTTTTTTCGACTACAGTCTTTACATTGGTATGCTTCAAGCCGGAGAAGGCTGGATCGGCGAAGGTCAACAACAATCCTCCTCCTCAAACGAAATCTGGTGAACCATCCACTTCAACATCCTCCCAGGTTGTCAACATGGCAGCCACCAAAATAACAGTCTCTGGGTTCACTCAAGTTCTCATCCAAGGTTTTGCTGGCTACTGCGGTCGTTATCGATAGGGGTAGTCAGTTCCCGGTCCGTGCTCTATTGGATTCCGGCTCCGAGATTAATTTCATCGCTGAACGGTTAAGTCAACGAAAGAAGGTGAATCTCTCGGTGCACGGTATTGATCACGCAGCTACATAAACAAAGATAATCGAACAATACAGGTAGGACTTATTGAAATGTTTGTATAGAAATCTCGATTGATTTTGGAATAGGTTCTATGTCCACGGTAGTAATTTGAAGTGCCCAGGACCACACTGGTCATGGTTTAGAAACCCGAAAAACGATATTGTCCTGGGTAGCAAAGGTTCTACACACCTGCCCGGTGGATCAAAATGGGGGTTTCTGAATGTATCCAAGGTTTGCCAATGTTCCAAAATTGAAACCTACCAAAAACGGAACACTACTGTATTTTGATATTTTGTTCGGTTAAATCGTTAATTGATTTCTATTTGGTTCAAGGGGTTTTCCTATTTCATGTCAGAAAAACAAAAGTGTTTGATCCACTACTAATCCGCCTTTTGATAGCAGTCCCAGCCGGACTGAAGCGCACGGCAGCAGTCTTCCTGAATCAGGGGGTGGTGCTAAAGCTGCAGCATTCCTCTTCGTTACAGCGTGCTACAAATTGGAGGAAATTCCCAAGAATCTGATGAGACGAAGCATCCGGTCGTAGAAAGGCATCCGCTGACAAAATTGCTCTTCCAACAATACCACCACAAAATCTAGACCACAGTGACTCCTAGCAACCGTGAGGCTACGCTACAAAAATGTAGCTCGTGAAGTCGTACTTCCGAGCAAAACCTAACACAAAGTTTTAAAAGCTGATAATTAATCACTTTGGCATACTTTTTGGACCATCCCTCCTCCTCCGACGTCTTTCGGAGAACCTACACCCACCAGCTAAACAAATTACTTCAGTTCAATAAATCTCCAGCTCAATAGCACTTGCCCAATCGAAATTCCGTGTTCGACAAGTAAGTCAGTGATGAATGTTCTTGTTCCAGTCAACAGGCAAAACCACTCTTTTCTGACATTGCCCACCAACTGATTCAGCACCAAGCTTGCCCAAAATCGCGCTGAATCACAAATCTAATTTTCCCATCAACCTATCCCGGGACGCAAACGAGAAATCCTCTGTTGGCGGCAGTTTTTCACCATTAATTTTCGACACCCCGTCGCCACCTTGCTCAGCCCACGAACGGACGCCTAGGCCTTAATTACGGTCGACGAGGCGTGCGAAATCAAACACCAATGCCAGCAATGCGAGAGAGCGAAAAGCGCAGATAGCTTTATTGCTGTCGTCGTCGGTGTCGTCTGGGTGTGGGTATTGTAACCTCAATTTATCATAATTTTTGCCAAGACGCCGCCACCGGCGTCACCGTCGGTTAATGACAGCATGCATAAACATGAGTAGACACATAATTCAGCAACACGCGACCGGTCGCCTTTCGCAGGTAAATTCCACTCTCCCCTCTCCGCAGCGGAGGTTATTCGCTTTTCCAGGGGAGGCAGTTTGTTCCAAACTGAATCAAACTTCCCCCCTCGCTGCGAACAGATGGGAGTTCGACGGGAGTACGACACTCGTTAGCAGAGAATTTAATTTATCTTGTAAATTTAGCGTTCCATTCATTTTTCAAGACCGACGATCCCCTTCATCAGGTGGATTTTCTGGAAGGTGTGGAATCACCCGGAACGTTGATTGTGGGATGAAGTGTTTCCAGTCAGTTAGCGGGCTGGGTGCTTGCTATCAATTAAAAACAACGCGGAGTGCGTAGAACCACGGGTGGTGGTTGGTGTTTTGGTTTAACCAAGGCACGGATTTGTTTGTTTTTAATTTACAATTGGTTCGGCAACGACCGCCTTTGCTGATGTTTTTAGCTAACAGAACTTGTTTGTGGAGCATGGCCAATCAAGTTTGGTTGCTTGGAAAAGGGTAGATATTTCTGGAAGAAATAGATGAAGTTTGCCAAGCACAAGGTTTGTCCCTCGCTGTTTTGATATTTTAAAGGATAACTTTATTTTATACCTATCATACATTGACTTTCTCGACATAACTAAATTTGGACTGATTTCTTGGTGTTACCATGGAGCATCCCACAAGAGTCTGGCAAGATTCCGATATTTGTCGTTTCATAAGGCCTTCTTACGTCTGATAACGCTAATAAAAAGAAAGTTATGACTGCCCAAAACGTTCGCCGAATTTTACGAGTACTCGATAATTTCATCAAATTCACCACTTCTCAGAAAAAACTTTTCATCACATAAATCAAGCCCCGGTCGCCATGAGTGCCTTTTTCCAAGCCCGTTTCCAGGGGAATATCATCCAAAAGTTTGCTACTTCCCACCCACATTTTCCAAACTTCAATCGATATTTCACCTTCAGCTACCCTGCCGCACCTTCTTGCTCTTCTTATTAGACATCAAAAAAGTTCTCAGACCCAGCTGACTATGGGCTTCTCGCAACAAAAACAAAAAAAAACTCCTAACGGTTCGCCTTTTTATGCGAACTGATTCTACTGAATTTTTCTTTGCCATAAGCAAAAATAAAGGTCCTTTTGGTCTGTGAACACATGCACACTCACAAAAGGATTCGCTCTCCCCCACATTCCCCCTTTCCGGTTCACAAGTGAATTGCTTTCCCATCAAGGAATCAACGAGTAACCATCAAAGGGACACTGCTGGCTGGTGAGGGATTGTGCACACACACACAGGCGATCGCTCCATCTTAGAACGCTGAGTCATAAATTCTCCATCCAAAATCAATAAATAACTGTACACCGGTTACGGTGCGGAGCGGTCCTCGAGAAGGATTTGGATCGGAATGCCTGGCTTTTTGTTTGACCGGAAGCTTTCATCTCCTATAACGGTAGTCTTGAAGTATGGAAGATCAACTGAATTTATGTTTCCTTTATTGGAAAGCAGTGTAGCCGCAATGATAGGGGGAAAGTTTATCGGCTTCAACGTATCCAAAAGTGTTATCATTGCATGTATAAATTCCTTTCAAGCATCATCAATTTAAATCGAGTTGTTCTCCTCTACCAGATCGTCCAACACAGCTCCCTGCATCAGTTCATTTCCTCCACTCAATAAATTTATTCCTCATTTGAATTAAACTAAATGTACTGAAAACATAAAATATCTCCTGGGTAGTGGTTAATCACCACCATATCCAGTCAGGCAACGATCATCGCAATTGGTTGAACCCAGCCTGATGCTGCACAAACCACATCGTACCAATGTTCATCTCTCCACCTCCTGCTTCCTGTTCCTGTCGGATAACCTTCACCTTGTGCCGGTATGTTCATACCTGTGCGTCGGTTCGTGTACCTTCTCGCACTGGTGGTGAATTTTTCATCATGGCATGAAACTACATGCTATTAAATTTCCTCCCCCATGGTTCCAAGCCATCATCCAGTGAGAACGAGGGTGGAGTCACTTGCTCGCTCATCGGAAGTAAACATTTCTCCCGTCGTCGTCGTACTGTGATCTGCATCGGTTCACCGCCACCAGTCTCGTCAAGAGCTATAATGTAAAGGGCACGATTCCAAACACCTGGCGCTTCTTAAATTTCCAATAAAAATTTATTGCTCGTACAGTGACACTTACTTTTGGGCTTCGCACTGTTGTTTAGAACTGTGAAAAGACGGTCAAAAGTAATTATCTCGTGAATCTTGCATTTTAGACTAGTCATGTTTTGGAGAATGTTTTTGGATATGAAAATCCCCTTTTTTTGACATTAACAGATGCAGTGTTCGAAAACATTCAAAATCCAACCACAGACAGACAACTCCGCAACCGTCATTTCAAATGAGATATTCAAGTGGCAATAAGCACCAAGGTGGCGCAATTTACGTTCACCTGTCAGAAGTCAGATTTCATTTATGACTTGAATTTGGACGCTAAGCACAAAGCTGCGAGATGTTTAATTTTGGTTCTAGTAGTTCCAATTGGGTCCTAATTCAGAGTCCTAGTTGAATTGACTTCGTGCCACCAAAATCTACTCCAGAAGATCATTCCACAAACAGGTTGTCCCAGCTGTACTCAGCGTTCAGGGTGCAAAAATCGGAAACGGAGCTGCGGTACCGTTTCTTCGCGGCCAATTTTACACAATTCTGTCGATTGGTTTTTCCGAGAATCGGACTAAACTACTTCTGCTGTAGGGATTTAACCTGGATGCAACATTATAATCTGGCAGTACATCATCATACAGCGCTATACATGTTGTGATTGTGAAAATGTCTACCTTTCGATTTGGTAGTAGTATTAGTACTACGGTCGAGGGGGGCGACTCTATCTACGATGCAGGAAAAAATGTGTCGATTTCCTGCAAAAAGATGATGCACGATGCAAGTAGATGCGAGCAATTAAAGAAGATTTTCCGAGTATTAATTCGCTAGTGTGAGATTTGCTGAGCATCTGGAATTAAGATTTAGATGTGTCGCCCCCCTCGACTACGGTAGTAATTGTAATACTATGCTATTTTTTAAACCCTATTCCATATGGTCTCACTATTATATAAACCTTGACACCGCCATGCATTTGTCTTAGGGGCAGCATTAATTAAGACTCCACAGGTAGACTAGCAGGTAGCCAACGTTATGGTAAGTTTCATAACTGTACTTTAATTCGGATGAATAAACACTATCTTTTAACATGGTGTCAGAAGTGAAAAGATCTGAGCCACGTAAAAAAATAAGTTCGAGTGTGGTGTACATAGGGTTACCATATCAAAAACTTGGAAAGGAGTAGTTGAAGATGCTAAGGATGACATTTCATTTGAGGTTTGGAGATTAAGGAGGACAATGGTTATTTTTCTTAACATTAAATGAGGACAATGAGTTTTGACGTAGACTACGTCTTACAGGAAGGTACTGGGGGAAAATCAAAAATCTAAAATGGCGACCGTCACGAAAAGGTGTAAGGTTTTGAACGCTTATAACTTTGTCATTTATAAATAAAATTAAAATCCAAATACACCAATCGATAGGAAATAACTCTCATAATCTACTACAATAAACAATTTTTCAATTGTCCATAAAAACCTGTTGAAAAATGTACAAATAAAAAAGTGATATTTTTTGCACTGTTTTCCTATGCAATAAACGTTCCCCCCAAACCCAGTCGTCATAATCGAGTACCATTTGATTGCACATCGTGCTGCTAGAATCTAAAAAGTTATATAACAGCGCTGCTTTTGTGCCTTAACTCATTCTCTGCTTGACCATCATGCTGTACAGTCCGGTTCAATTTTCGCTCACTCTCTCGAGTAGTTCGGTGTTTTAAGCCGGTCGTTTGGTGGGGTACCCGTCGATAGTTTTTGCTTTGGCTAGCAACGTGTCGTCAGTTCTCGCCTCCAGTGTTGGGAAAATATCAAAAAATCAAATCTCACCAACGCCCAAAATCACGCCTGATTTTCGTAGACAAAAATCAACAAGCAAACATCTGCGGTTGATTTTGCAAGCTGTGATATCGCAGCTCGGAATATCAAGCTAACAAAACTCACCAGCTGCAAATCTCAACAAACTGTGGTGAGATTGAGTTTCATGATTTTTGCTTTACACCCGAATGCAACCGAAACTTCCATAACGGCTGGCAGCAGTCACTTCGTGTCTGCCATCGGTGAAGAGTAAAAATAGATAGCAAACTATACTTTCTCTTTCTAAGAAAACGATGTGCAACAGAATCATTTTTGTGTCGAGTCAACTCTCAGCTTGATTTTTGCACGTTTTGAATAGTCTCAGAATATCAAAGGAGCTTGTAAAATCAATATCAAGCATGATATTTTGTTCCAATAATACACGTGATATTTCGAGCGCATGGGAGCGAAAAATATCAATTGATTGCTGATTTTGCCAACACTGCTCGCCTCTCTTGTGGCAGTCGATAAATCGGCGGTAGCGGATCATCAATTGAATGCCTCCACTC
This sequence comes from Ochlerotatus camptorhynchus, assembly GCF_037179485.1. Classification (NCBI taxonomy): domain Eukaryota; kingdom Metazoa; phylum Arthropoda; class Insecta; order Diptera; family Culicidae; genus Ochlerotatus; species Ochlerotatus camptorhynchus. Next base: position 111,468 of record NW_027040816.1, read on the forward strand.
ACCCGTTGAAAAAACAAAAGGTCGCCAAAGTTTGGATGCAACCGCATGCGTTCAAGATGCCCCGAAAAGGCCTCGTAAGAAAGCTGGTGCCAGCATCCACACAGAAAGGTTGCTTCAGAGTAATCCGGTCTCGGCACTCCCCGAAGAAGCAGATATAGATCCAGTTGAGAAACGGGAGAAAGTGGCACCCACTGTTCACTCCTCGACGAAGGAGCTCACGTTGCTCAGGAATGAGCTGGCTAAAAATCAAATCCATCCGCTGTTCAAGCTGTGCAGCACGGGGATCAAAATCTTGTACTCGACGCTGGCGGACTACAACGCTGTTGGCACATTTCTTCAGCTGAACCGGTTTGAGTTCTACACTCACGACGTCCCTGGAAGCAAACCATTGAAAATGGTGAAATGTGGTCTTGCAAATCTCCCTGTTTCGGAGATTAAAGCGGAATTGGAGCACATTTATCTGCAACCAATCAACATTTTCCCCATTGCGAGACGTGATGAAACTAGTGTATTCCGGGACCAGTGTACCTGGTGTACTTCAATAAGGGCTTCACCAGTGTGGCTGCTCTGCGGCTGATTCGCGAGCTGTTCAACATCGTAATTCAGTGGGAGCAGTATCGCCCTCGGCACCGTGACGTGACATACCCCCCTATTCTGCGAGTCACGTGACTCTCTCTCACCGGTGAGGTGACAACAGTCACCTCGTGTGAGGTGAATCTCCATTTGATTTACATGGAGAGTCACCTCACACGAGGTGACTATTGTCACCTCACCGGTGACAGAGAGTCACGTGACTCGCAGAATAAGGGGGATAGTGCACTAATTCAGGGTTATTCTGCGTGGCGAATGAGGTGAGACGACTCGAGTCACTCGTGTCACCCGATTCCAGCTGGCGAGTGAGGTGAGAGAAGTCACTTGGGATGATCCCGGTGAACTCTCACCTTATTCTCACAGTCGTATTTCGGTGACAAAAGTCGTACTGAAGTGACGATTTTAAGTGACAAGAGTCGTAACCTCCGCTGCAGTCGACTGGAAGGAAAATCTTAGAGTTCTATAAGCGATGGTTGCGGTTTTCGGTAATTTATTACTTCTAAATTTGTTTCAATCATTTTTTTTTTGTTTCTTCGGCTTCCTCAATATGGGTATTTTTGGAATCGGAAACCCATGTCTGAAGGCCATTTTAAAATTCAATATGGCGGCTTCCGGTTTGAGAAAAATTTGGAAATTCTGCCAAATACCCGTCAATATGGGTATTTTTAGAATTGGGGTGACGTATAGGGTCCGGAAATAGATGTCTGACGCCATTTTGAATTCAAGATGGCGGCTTCCGGTGGAAGAAAAACTGGGAATTATTGCCAAATTACCCACAGTATGAGTATTTTTGGAGTCTTGGTAACGTGTAGGGTCCAGAAATCGATGTCTGACGCCTATTTGAAATTCAATATGGTGGCTTCCGGTTGGATAAAAACCTGTAAATTCTGTTAAATACCCCTCAATGTGGGTATTTTTGGAATCCGGGTGACGTGTAGGGACCGGAAAACTATGTCTGATGTCTTTCTGACATCCAAAATGGCGGCTTCCGGTTGGTGAGCTATAAAACTTGGAAATTTTGTCAAATACCCCACTATATAGGTATTTTTGGAGTTGGGCAGATGTATGAGAACCTGAAATCGATGTCTGAGTCCGTTTTGAAATTCAAGATGGCAACTGGAAGCCGCCATATTGAATTCAAAATGGTGTCAGACACGGGTTTTAAGTCTCTACACGTTACCATGATTCCAAAAATACCCATATTGAGAGGAATATGACAGAATTTCCTAGTTTTTCTCTAACAGGAAGATGCCATATTAAATTTTAAAATGGCCTCAGACATCCAGACATCGATGTCCGGTTCTTACACGTCACCCCGACTCTAAACATACCAATATTGTGAGTTATTTGACAGAATTTCGAAGTTTTTCTCTAGCTGGAAGCGGCCATCTTGAATTTCAAAACGGCCTCATACATCTATTTCCGGTCCCTACACGTCATCAAGACTCCAAAAATACCAATTTTGTGGGTAATTTGGCAGTACTTCCCAGCTTTTCTCTAACCGGAAGCTGGCATATTGAATTCAAAATGGTGTCAGACATGGGTTTCCAGTCCTTACACTTCACCAAGATTCCGAAAATACCTATATTGAGAGGTATTTGACATATTTTTTTAGTTTTTCTCCAACCGGAAGCCACCATCTTGAATTTAAAAATGGCCGCAGACATCGATTTCCAGCCCTTACACGTCACCCCGACTAAAAAGTACCAATATTGTGGGATATTTGACAAAATTTCCAAGCTTTTCTCCAACCGGAAGCCGCCATATTGAATTTCAAAAAGACTGCAGACATCTATTTCCGGTCCTTACACGTCACCAAGATTCCAAAATACCCATATTGTGGGTAATTTGGCAGTTTTTAACAGTTTTTCTCTAACCGGAAGTCGCCATATTGAATTTCAAAAAGGCGTCAGACATCGATGTCCGGTCCTTACACGTCACCCCGATTCCAAAAATATCAATATTGTGGGTAATTTTGCAGTATTTCCAAGTTTGTCTTTAACCGAAGGCTGGCATATTGAATTTTAAAATGGCCTCAGACATCGATGTCCGGTCCTTACACGTCACCCCGACTCTAACCAATAATCTACCAATATTGTGAAGTATTTGACAAAATTTTCAAGTTTTTCTCTAGCCGGAAGCCGCCATATTGAATTTTAAAACGGCCTCGTATATCGATTTCCGGTTCCTACACGTCATCAAGACTCCAAAAATACCCATATTATGGGTAATTTGGCAGTACTTCCCAGCTTTTATCCAACCGGAAGCTGGCATATTGAATTTAAAATTGTGTCAGACATCTATTTCCGGTCGCTACACGTCACCAAGATTCCAAAAATACCCATATTGTGGGTAATTTAGCATATTGAATTTGAAAAAGGCCTCAGACATCGATTTACGGTCCTTACACGTCACCCCGACTCCAAAAATACCAATATTGTGGGATATTTTACAAAAATTCCGAGTTTTTCTCCAACCGGAAGCCATATAGAATTTGAAAAAGGCATCAGACAAAGGTTGCCGGTCCCTACAAGTCATCAAGATTCCAAAAATTCCCACATTGAGATGTTTTTCACAGAATTCCCAAGGTTTTTCTCCACCCGGAAGCTTGAAAAAGGCGGCAGACATGGTTTTCCGGTCCCTACACGTCACCAAGATTTAAAAAAAAAACCCAATATTGTGAGTGATTTGGTAGTATTTCCCTAACCGGAAGCCGCCATCTTAAATTTCAAAATGGCCCCAGACATCGATGTTCGGTCCGTGCACGTCACCCCGATACCAAAAATACCTATATTGTGAGGTATTTGATAATATTTTCAAAAAACTTTTTTATGAAATAAATCCCAAGTAATGGGTTTTTGTTACGTCTGGTTCGATTTACGAACCGCCGCGCCGGTTTGGCTCGTAAATGAAGGTTCCAACGTATTAATAATTAAAAAAAAAACACGGTCGGAAAAAAAATCTTCGCTCGCAATCGAAAACAACAAACAGCAAAAACTGAAAGGGTCTAGCACAGACCGAACATTTTCAATTAATTTTAATGATATTTTTATGCATGATTTCAAACATGTGAATGCGGATTATGTTTAAGAAAAAATTAAAATATTTTAATCTACCTTGTTTGACATGGAATACGACTCGAAACGCATATTTATAGTAAAAAATAAAAACCCGCGATTAAACTGATAAATGAACCTACAAAAACTGTGTAGGCCCTTTTCGAAAAACAAAGCAAACTGACATTTCGGCGAATGAACACCGAGTCACTTTGCAACTCACCTAAGAATGAACCTCTCACCTCACCCGAGTCGACTGTCGGAATAGAGTGAGAAGAGTCATGTGACTGCGAGGAGACAATTGTCGTCTCACCTCATACGCCACGCAGAATAACCCTGATTGTCTGGCATTTGGGCACGGAACGAAGCATTGTCACATGAAAGCTCGTTGTGGCAAATGTGCTGGGGCTCACAATTCTACCGTCTACAAGAAGAAAGGAGATGCTGAACCTTCTTTTTTCCTTTATTTAACGTTGGTCTCTGTTGCCATCCTTTGACGGCAATCGAATGTGCAGGAAGGCAGCTCCCACACCTGCGCAGGATATCGCACCCATTTTCAACACACATGAGCCGGGACCAACGGCTGTACTTCCCTTCCGAAGGAAGACGTGACCAGAGATGTTTATGCCTCAGAAGAATCCCACCGACCTCGACTGGGATTGAACCCAGGCCCATTGGGGTAAGAAAGCAGTTACGCTTACCACTACACCACCGGCACCGGCAAGAAGCTGAACCTAAGTGCGTAAACTGTTATTCCAACCATCTGGGCAGCGATAGGAGATGTCCCAAGCGAGTGGCCTTCATCCAGATCCGACAACAGGCTTCCACGAAGAACCAACCTGGTCGCCACCACAATAATCGTGCTCCTATTGTCAACATGGACACGTTTCCAGTACTTCAGGCTCGTCGTATGATCCCAAACCTAGCACCGCTCCCACTTAACCAGCGCCGCCCCCTCACACCCCCTCCCCCCGTGTTAGAAATCCAACATCAGATCAAGCTGGTCCCGTTCAGTTAAGCATCGCCTCACTGCCGCTGCAACCCAGCCGAGCCATGGCTCTACTACCCTGGGATTATCGTACGCCCGTGTTGTGTCAGGTGAGGCAGCAGACAATACTCCACTCACAAGCGACGAACTAGTGATCCTCGTGACTGAGGTGATCATAATCTTACGCACCACCAAAACACTACCTGAACAGCTTCGTGCAATTCCTCAATGGACATAACATTGACATCGCCGTCATCACCGAAACACACCTGAAGCCGGTGATAAATGTTCACCTCCCCGATTTTCGGCTCGGGGACCGGACCAGCTCCTGCGCAGGAGGAGTGGCTATCGCATTAAGGTGAAATATTGGCTGTCGACTGCTACCGAGTTTACAGCTGAAGATGATCGAAGCGGTGGGTGTGGAAGTCTCCACTCCTTCATTGCGGCCTATTGTCCCAAACAAGTCACCATCAGGGACGGGTCGGCAGCAGACCTGCCGAGAGACATCATCAGACTAACTCGACGCCGTGAGAAGTACACCATCGCTGGCGACCTAAACGCCAAACACCAGGCTTGGGGCAACAGTTGACGCAACCAAAACGGCACAATCCTGAACGACGACCTGCAAGAGGCTCACTACACTATAATAGCGCAGGACTCTCCCATCCGCTTGAGCCGGTCTGGTGTACTGTAGGCTCATGTGGGTTTACTATGTGGGCTTACCTGTCTTGAAGACCCATTGTAAACGCCTTACAAAAACCATCCAAGCCAGGATGGTGAACCTCAGTAATCATAACTTTGCTACTAACCAAAATCCTTAAAAATAAGCCAAGACCCATTCCACCACTGACGTCACTGGATAGTTTCGCCGACCCAGTGATAACTCCAGAAGAGAAGGCTGCTGCGATAGGTCAACACTTCGTCAGCTCCCATAACCTCGGACAAAACATCGTCAGCCCTCATGAAGCTGAGGTTGCTGAAAACGCAACCAACCTATATCAGATTCCCAACATTTTTCCCGAGGATTCCGAGATTACGGCTGACGAGCTGTTCGCCTTTATCAAATCATCTAAAAACATGAGGGCGCCAGGTTTCGATAACTTCCTGAATCTGGAATTCAAACACTTGAGTTCCACATTCTACAACCATCTGGCACTAATTTTTAATCTGTGCCACCGACTTGGCTTCTTCCCCTCATGTTGGAAGTCAGCTTAAGTCATACCCATCTGGAAACCTGGGAAAGATCCGTCCTCTCCTTGGAATTATCCACCAATCAGCCTTCTCTCAGGGTTATCACAACTGTTCGAAAAAGCAGTCTATCACCGGCTCCTAACATGTGCCGAAGAAAACAACTTGTTACTCCAGGAACAGTTTGGTTTTCGGAAAGGTCGTTCGATCGTCCGCCAGCTGACTCGAGTAACAAACTCAGACGGAACAAGATGTTGAAAAAGTATTCGACAATGTCTGGCATGTTCCACAAGGAAGCATCCTTGGCTCCATCCTATTCAACCTGTTCACCTCTGATATGCCGGCTTTCCCTGATGGTGGGTCGTTGTCTCTGTTCGCAGATGACACATCCATCGTCTACAAGTGTAGGGTCATTGGAGCTCTGACTGCCAAACTTCAGAGAGGCCTGGACGTCATGTCAGAATATTTCAACAGCTGAAAGATTCGTATCAACGCGGCAAGACCCAGGCCATCATCTTTCCACACTCTAAAACACCCAGACTTGTTCCGTCGGAGAATAATAATATCTGCCTGAACGACACAGTGGTCGAAAGAGGTAGTCTACCTCGACTTAACGCTAGACAGCAAGTTGATTTTCAGGCAGCACGTTGATAGAACGAAAACCAAGTGTAACATCTTTATAAGATCCCAGTATCCACTCATCAATAGAAAAATAAGCTTGCTGTCTACAAACAAATCATCCTTCCCGTAATCGAGTACGGTATGCCAATCTGGGAGAGTTGCGCCAAATGCCGTCACCTCAAATTCCAAAGGATCCAGAACAAGATCCTTAGGATGATCCTAAACAGTCCCCCTCGAACTAGAAATTCTGAGATCCACCTCCTGGCTGGAATTCAGACATTAGAAGAACTGAGAGTTTTTATCCTGGAAAGGTTCAGAGACACCTGTCTGAGATCAACTTACCAGATCATACGTGATCTAAAGGGCGAACACGAAATTATTGCGACACATTCAACAGGGCATAACTTTTTTACCATTGGGTAAAAATCAACCAAATTTTGCACACTTTCTCATTGATGTGTATTGTGTACATGCTGTCAAACTCGAAGTCGTGTTTTTCGATTCAACGAAAATGGAGGTGAACCAACGCGAGTTGAGAGAACAAATTCTTTCTAAATACCTGGAATTTTCTGACCTGTCGCACCGGCAGTTGGGAAAAATGTTGAACATTCACCATTCAACCGTCTCCAGAGTGTTGAAGCGGTTCCAGGAGCGGTTGACGTTGGACCACGGCAAAGGAGCTGGAAGAAAACCGGGACCGGAGAACAAAAAGACGGAGGGAAACGTGAAGCGGATGATTAAAGCAAATCCCAACGTCTCAAGCCGTGATTTGGCTAAAAGATCGGCATGTCGCAGAGCTACGTCCAGAAGGCAAAGAAGAGAGCTGGACTACATACATATAAGGTACAGAACTTCCCAAACCGCGATGAGCGGCAACAATCGACGGCTAAAACTCGGGCACGGAAGCTCTACGAGAAGATGCTGACAAAATATGGCTGCTGTGTGATGGACGACGAAACGTATATAAAAGCCGATTTTAAGCAAGTTCGATGTGGACGACAAATTTAAGAAGAAAAAAATGTCGAAGTTCGCCTCCAAATATCTCATTTGGCAGGCCATCTACTCTTGCGGACTGAGGAGTGAGCCTTTCGTGACAAAGGGCACAGTAAATGGCGAGATCTACAAATCTGAGTGCCTCGAGAAGCGCCTTTTGCCGTTCTTGCAGTCCATTTTGTTCCAAAGGACATGAATCCGCCAAACTGTCCGGAGCTGCGCCCGATGGAGCAGTACTGGGCAATAATGAAGCGGAAACTTCGGAAGAGCAAGAAGATAGTCAAAGACGAGAAGGACATGTTAAGAAAATGGAAAAAAAAAACTGAGAAACTGGTACCGGATGACACTGTAAAGACTTTGATGGAGGGCATCAAGCGAAAATGCGTTCAATTTTACACTCAAGGCTCCATCGATTAACTTTTCTTTTGATTTTTGAAGTAAATATATGTATAAAACTACCCTAAAATTTTGGTTTGATTCTAAACATTATAAGAAAATTGGCATGACATTTTCGGTGTCGCAATAATTTCGTGTTCGCCCTTTAGCACGTTAGATTAAGTTATACTCGTAGTTAGGTAGGGTATCACTTTTTTCAATTCAAACATAACCCACCTCCCAAGGGGTATTCTGTAGACTAGTAGAAAAACGTGAATACGTAAATTAGAATAATAACTTAAACAAAGATGAAGAGCCTGAAGCTAATCAATAAAAATGTTAAAACCATGTAAAATCATAATTAACAGAAATAAACGTAATTTTACTACTAGGAGCAATATGGCATCCGGATACGATCATCGTCTACCAAAACCGTTTGATTGTGCAAACCTTGTGAATGAATGGCCCCGCTGGAAGCAGTTGGTTTGTATTTACCTTCAAGCCAACAATAAAATGAAGGAAACCATTTGATTGCACATCGTGCTGCTAGAATCTGAAAAGTTATAAAACAGCGAGTCGTTCGGTGTTTTAAGCCGGTCGTTTGGTCGTTTTGGCTAGCAACGTGTCTTCAGTTCTCGCCTCTCTTGTGGCAGTCGCTAAATCGGCGGTAGTGGAGCAACAATTGAATGCCTCCACTCACCCGTTGAAAAAACAAAAGGTCGCCAAAGTTTGGATGCAACCGCATGCGTTCAAGATGCCCCGAAAAGGCCTCGTAAGAAAGCTGGTGCCAGCAACCACACAGAAAAGTTGCTTCAGAGTAATCCGGTCTCGGCACTCCCCGAAGAAGCAGATCCAGTTGAGAAACGGGAAAAAGTGCCCCCACTGTTCACCTCGACGAAGGAGCTCACGTTGCTCAGGAATGAGCCGGCTAAAAATCAAATCCATCCGCTGTTCAAGCTTTGCAGCACGTGGATCAAAATCTTGTACTCGACGCTGGCGAACTACAACGCTGTTGGCACATTTCTTCAGCTGAACCGGTTTGAGTTCTACACTCACGACGTCCCTGGAAGCAAACCATTGAAAATGGTGAAATGTGGTCTTCCAAATCTCCCTGTTTCGGAGATTAAAGCAGAATTGGAGCAACTTGATCTGCAACCAAGTATTCCGAGACCAGTTGTACCTGGTGCACTTCAATAAGGGCTTCACCAGTGTGGCTGCTCTGCGGCTGATTCGCGCGCTGTTCAACATCGTAATTCAGTGGGAGCAGTATCGCCCTCTGCACCATGACGTGACATAGTGCACTAATTGTCTGGCATTTGGGCACGGAACGAAGCATTGTCACATGAAAGCTCGTTGTGGCAAATGTGCTGGGGCTCACAATTCTACCGCCTGCAAGAAGGAAGAAGAAGCTGAACCTTCTTTTTTCCTTTATTTAACGTCGGTCTCTGTTCCGCAATTTAGTGCCAATCACCGACGGACATCGATTGCCATCCATTGACGGAAATCGAATGTGCAGGAAGGCAGCTCCCACACCTGCGTAGGATATCGCACCCATTTTCAACACACATGGGCCGGGACCAACGGCTTTACTTCCCTTCCGAAGGAAGACGTGACCAGAGATTTTTATGCCTCAGAAAAATCCCACCGACCTCGACTGGGATTGAACCCAGGCCCATTGGGGTGAGAAAGCAGTCACGCTTACCACTACACCACCGGCGACGGCAAGAAGCTGAACCTAAGTGCGTAAACTGTGATTCCAATCATCTGGGCATCGATAGGAGATGTCCCAAGCGAGTGGCCTTCATCCAGATCCGACAACAGGCTTCCACGAAGAACCAACTTGGTCGCCACCACAATAATCGTGCTCCTATTGTCAACATGGACACGTTTCCAGTACTTCAGGCTCGTCTTATGGTCCCAAACCTAGCACCGCTCCCACTAAACCAGCGCCGCCCCATCACTCCCCCTCCCCCGTGTTACGAATCCAACATCAGATCAAGCAGGTCCCAGCCACCGTTCAGTTAAGCATCGCCTCACTGCCGCTGCAACCCAGCCGAGCCATGGCTCTACTACCCCGGGATTATCGTACGCCCGTGTTGTGTCAGGTGAGGCAGCAGACAATACTCCACTCACAAGCGACGAACTAGTGATCCTCGTGACTGAGGTGATCATAATCTTACGCACCACCAAAACACTACCTGAACAGCTTCGTGCAATTCCTCAATGTACATAGCATTGAAATCGCCGTCATCACCGAAACACACCTGAAGCCGGTGACAAATGTTCACCTCCCCGATTTTCGGATCGTAAGGCTAGACCGGACCAGCTCCTGCGCAGGACGAGTGGCTATCGCATTAAGGTGAAATATTGGCTGTCGACTGCTACCGAGTTTACAGCTGAAGATGATCGAAGCGGTGGGTGTGGAAGTCTCCACTCCTCCATTGCGGCCTATTGTCCCAAACAAGTCACCATCAGGGACGGGTCGGCAGCAGACCTGCGGAGAGACATCATCAGACTAACTCGACGTTTCTGGCTTATAGATGTCAGCCCGATTTAAAAAAAAAAACCCCCATTGATCGGTATTTGACAGTATTCCACAGTTCTGAACCAAAGCCGCCATCTTGGATTTAAAGACGGCGTGACATCAATTTTCGGCATCTACGTCTCATCCCCATTCTGAAAATAACCATATTTTATACCCCGTTCACATTACAGCCTATATCACGCAATATAGGCTGTCTTGCAATGAGCACTCATACATAGGATTTCCAGTGAAAACTAGATGTATGAGTGTTCATTGCAAGACAGCGTATATCACGTGATATACGCTGTAATGTGAACGGGGTATTAGGATATTTGACACTTTTCCGCAATTCGGAAGTCGCCGTCTTGGATTACAAAATGGCGTTGGATATCGATTTACGGCTTCTAGACGCTACCCTGATTCTAAAAAAAAACAGTTTGTATGGGTATTTGATAGAATTTACAACTTTTTCGAAAAGCGGAAGCCACCATCATGGATTTCAAAATGGCGTCGGATATTGAGTTCCAATCTCCAGACGTCACCCCAATTCCAAAAATACCCATATTGATGGGACGGCATCAGCATTTCCCATTTTTTCTGAAATAGGAAGCCACCATCTTGGATTTAAAATGGCGTCGCATACCAATTGTCGATCGGTAGACTTCATACCGATTACAAAAATACCAATATTTATGTGTATTTGACTGAATTTCCACTTTTTTTGTAAATCGGAAGCCGCCATCCTAGATTTCAAAATGGCGTCGGATATCGATTTTCATCCTCTAGACATCATCCCGATTCCAAAAATACCTTTATTGATAAGTATTTGACAGCATTTCCCACTTTTTCTTAAACTGGAAGCCACCATCTTGGATTGAAAAATGGCATCGCATGCCAATTTTCGATCTCTAGATGTCACCCCGATTTAAAAAATACCCATATTGATGAGTAAAAAACCACCCGAAAATGATTAATTTGACATCCACGTGCACAGATCTATGAGCATACGCTTAAATGAACCGAGTGAACAATCAACAAAAGTCGAACAGCTTCGCTTCAATGCAAAAGTAAGATCATTTGACATTGTAAGAATAAATGAACACGAGTCAAGCCAAAAAAAAAACAGCATGAAAACTGATCGAAAGTGGTTCTGTTGATGTTGACGGGGATCTGCTCGAAGAGAAGACCGAATGACTTTCAATTGAAAGTGATGGTTTACAGCTTCATCGTCGCTTGACGATTTTCGATTGCAAGTGACTTTGTGGGGCCCTGCCAGGGGCACTGTCAGCTCTCACTACGTCCCTGAACAGAGGGTATTTTTTGAAGTTATCAAGCTTTGGGTTTTCACTCAATAGTCCTATTTGACTTGACTACCATGCGTCTCCATTGATACATAGCTGACATAGTCACATCATATATACCTATTTTCTAGTCACAAAATAAAAAAATCAAAAACAAAAAAAAAAGTTGTTCAACAGTTATAAATTTTTGAAAAAAGTCATTTTTGAAAAAAAAATCGATTTTTTGGATTAACCTAACATAGAAACGGTTACCCTAATGGCAAAAAAAATGCGGGTCTAATATTTTGTGATTAGGAATAAGACTACCCATTTTTACGAAATTCCACCACTGTGTCGTTTTGTTATGGAATGACTGATGCATAATTTCTCACGGAAAACGCAAACATACATTTTTAAACAGCCGAAGTCCTTGAAAATAGAATATACTCAACGTTCACCGCACTCCCGGTAGAGAGAAAAAATAAAAACCTGGCAGCACTTCAAATTCGCCGTCCATAGATCAAACTAGCACCCAAGAAACTGTAACAAGTTTACAGTTTCACGGTTTGATACTCTCACCCATGTTTTTCACGGATCTCTTCGCCTTTTGGTGGCATCGCTGTCACACATTTGCACTGAGCAGAGAAGCAGCCAAAGGGGCAGGGGTGTCTTTACAAACCGATACAACGCCCAGAGCTCAGACGGCGACGGATGCTGCCAAAACGGTTGACACCCGCCATCAGTCGCCTGTCGCCGCATCGGCAAGCCGTCAGCGGTGGGTTGAGTAGGTGGAAAAGAATCGGTAACAGATGCCTGTGTCGTCGGTCCTAATCCAGTCATAATATGAGCGGCACTTGAACCTGCACCTACATTTACATTCTCCGGGCATGCTTCTTCACGCGAACAGCTGCGTCTCAAAGTTGTCATAAGGCGGACGGGCGGCGTAATTCATGGGCACATGACCGTTCGTTTGTTTGGGAGTCGGCTAAAAATAGGAACCCTTTTTTGAGTTGACTGGAACGCGATGGGTGGTGGTGGCGTGGGTCTCGGGGGACGTGGATCTAGTTGCAAAGTAACGCATCACCAGAGAAGTGGATCATTTTGCTTTCATGACACGTGCGCGTGTGTGGGGAGCGAGGACGATGGCAAAAGATTGACGCGGTAATACTTCTCTCTGTCTAATTTCTTCTAGTTTGTTCGGATGATGGAGTACGTTTCCATGGATGGAAAGCCAGGGGATGGGGGGGCAGTTTTAAAGCGCCGTAAAATTGGAGCAAATTTTCAATTCACGTTAAATGATCCGAGTGGCACTTGTGCACTAGACGGGAATGGATGTCTTATTCAAATGAGACTCGACGTGGGTACGTGATGGCACCGGTTGAGTGGATACTGATGCACATGAATTTAGAGAGGATAATAATCGTGCAAGATTGTCGGTGTACAACATAGTTGGAAGAACGATGCACAATGTACGGCAGTTCTTGATGGAGGTGCGAGAGCAGGTGGTTGGACTGTGAAGAATTATTCGATTGGTGAGGTTTTTAAAATTTCAAGAGCAATTCTGCACTAGGTATCTGCATTTAACTACTCGCAAATCAAATCCAAAATTATTATTTGGACTAATGCAATCATCAGGATAATCTAAACGGACAATGATTCATTACTCCGCACATAACTGCTCAACGAGATAGCCAAACGCATCAAGAAGAAGTTCACAAGACTCCAAATGGAAGTCGTTGGCGAACCCACTGGGCAGTCGTCACGGGTTGTCAAGTGAGTCCCGGTTCTGCCCTTTACGTGAGTTGGTAGGCAGCATGACCAGTGCTGTAAATTATCAAAATCAATTGAACATGTTTGATGAAAATGAGAAAAGCAGCTATCCACTATCAAAGGAACCTCCTTAGAATGGGTGATATCAGTTTGCTTAGTCATTTGACGAAGGCATGGATCATTGTCATTTGAAAAACGCTCGTTATCATTCAATTGAGTTTAACCTACACCATTAAACCTTTTGTACATTCGACCTTGTGTATCTCCGATGTTTGTCCTTTCGACGTTTTTTTTCTTTTCGACATTTTGTTTTTCAATTACCTTTCGACCATTTGTACCACAACCAAAAAATATCGTGCTAAGGATTGTGGAGCTAATGATCGAAAGACAAAACGTCGAATGACAAAACGTTGAATGACAAAACCACAGACAAACAGACATAACTCTCGCAAGTTGTTCAAGCATTTAACGGTCAAATTAAAAGTATCGTAGTTGGTAGTACCGCCACCTGTGGCGCGCATAGTCAATTCCCTTGCGTTTGACGTTTACACACTACCGCCATCTGTTCAGCGTACTACCCACCACAGTGTATTCAACAGATGGCGGTAATGTTTTAGCGACGATGTTTTTATTCTATTTTATTTTATTTACTTGTCTTCGTATAATAAAAACGCACAGACAGAATTATTAATGTCTAGTTAAAGAACTAATCCTACTTTTAAACATGGTTTTCGAAATATTAAAAACATAATCTTCACGCGATTCGTTGAAACGACAGCAGCAAACATCCAGTGGATTGTTTTGACCGTAGACTGTACGATGCTGAGGAATACGGAGAAGGTCATTTTGTCGCGTCGGCCTAGCCGGTGCATTGAACTCGATTTTCCCTAGAAGTTCAGCACAATCTACATTGTTGTTCAGAATGTCGAATATGAACGCGTGACGTTATACGGTGCCCATACTAGAACACCATATTCCAGTATGCTACGCACTAGCGAACAATACAATGTTTTTAGACAGTATACATCCTCAAATTGCTGCGTGTTGCGCTTGATGAACCCTAGTATCGCATATGCTTTGGCGGCGGTTGTTGCAATGTGCTCGGTGAATTTCAGCTTACTGTCCACACGGTTGACACTTGAAGCGTTCATCTTATAATCGAAAATGACAGTTGTCCTAGATCGGTTGAACGAGATGATGTTACATTTACGAATATTCACTTCCATTCCGTTTAATGAGCACCATTCAAGAAGCGAGTCGATCATTGTAACAATTTTGCAACAATTCAGTGAGTTGGACAGTTCGCTCGTGATGCTTGTTGCATACGGATGTGTATTACGTTCATTCTCGCTGTTTAAAAGTGTGTTTAGCAAGAAAGAAAGAGTTATTGACCTGTAAATCGGTGGAATGTGTTACAAATCAACATGTTTGTTTTGCCTTGAAAAAGCGTATAGGCTGATTAACCAAGTTTTAAAAATTATTGAAAATAAATCAAATTGCTGCCGTTTGTGAAGTGCGTGGTGTGAAAATTCCAAGAATTCGATACACTCAAGGGTGTGTGTGTGTTTGTAAATCACTTGAGGCGACTAGTAATAAATACGAAGGCGATTTCAAACTTTTGTTGTGTGGAGCAGCGGACCAGAAACAGTGGTAAAAAGCTCTTTGGTGAATTTCCCAGTGCTACCAGGATATCGACTAACATGAAAGGATAAGTACTTTTAAATCGCTATAACTATGATAATTATTAAAGATGTTCACTATTATTTTCTTTTTTCTTGTGATGTGAATACTCTCAAAAAATGTTATATGTTACAATCATCAAAATCACTATTATTTCAATATTTTGTTTTTATTTTTGGCTGTTTTCTGACAACATTGCCATGTGTCTGTCGACAGTTCAAGCTGGACATAGCATTGGGTCCTAGGTGGCATCGACGGATTCTCTTCGTCGACTTTCTCTTTGCATCCCCACGGTCATGTTAAGACATTCCCAGCTATTTTCAATATATTGATCGATAAAAGAAGCTTTCATCTAGCATATAATACGACAAACACAACAAGAAACGGTTCTGTGCTCAAGTTTTTAACGGCAGAGAAAGTCGACGAGGAGATGCTGCTTGGGACCTGGTGCAGTGTTAGGCTTGATTTCATGTAGATGTGCATGTTAAAGCTACTCACCGATAGATGCAGTGGCAGATTTTTTTTTTGCAGGTTGCATGACTAAGGAGCAACCTGTTGGGTGGTGAGTTTTATTGAGCGTGTATAGTAAAAAAAAAGATATTAAAGAAGCTTTTGTCTAGCATATAGTATAGAGCATGATGTCACCTGGGTATAGAGTTTTCCAGATGCACAAAAGTGTGCGTGAGACCGCGCGCTACCTTTTTAAGTAGTTGTGATATCGCGATACCTTTTTGGTTCTTCTTACTCTTCATTTTTATGCATGGATGTTCGATTTAAGTGTTCGTGGGATTGCGCTTGGAGATCTATATGACAAACACAACAAGAAACGGTTTTGTGCTCGGGTTGTTAACGAGAGAGGGGGTGGACGAGGAGAATCGGTCGAGGTTGCATGGGATCTGGTGCAGTGTTCAGCTTGATATGTATAGTCTCGGATGATTTCATTTAGGAATGTGGGTAAGCGAAAGAAAACCGTAAACTAATGCAAGGCGAGAGAGTGCAAATGAGATGATCGATGGGGAGTAAAATTAATAAAAGTGTAATTGATTAAACATTTTAAATTTTTGGTTAAACTGTTTTTTTCATATTTTTCATAAATCATATTAATGAAAAATATCTAACAAAAGGTGCCATACCCGAGTGATGGCTCAAGTGTTGGAGCTGTTCCATAGATGATTCCCTGTGTTCCCACGTCATTGAGCAGAGTAACCATATAAATATTATAAGTGTTTTTCGCTCATGGGAGGGGTGGTCATTTTGCTTTTATTTTTATGTTTTACAAGTAATTGAAATCAAGCTTTGAGCAGATGAGCAAACAACAGCAGTAATTTTTTTCATGCGATCATATTAATTTATTTTTATTGATGATACTATGCTTGACGGTGCCAAGTCTTTCGCTTAATCGTATTATCTCACTAACTTAATTCATGCTTCTGTAGTATAGGATCGATTCTGGGAACACGTCTCTAGTTTTTTTTTTTTTTTTTTTTTGAATACCGGGATCTAACCCTAATTAGTATAATTCATTTAATTTTTGTTGTTTTTAAATGCTTCTATATAACATGAAATCATATAAGATGTTTCTATATCGTATCCCATCCATTGATTCTTTCGATTGAAATATCAAATTGCAGAATACAGTTTCATCAGTTGCCCTAGATGTGGATCCTGACTATTACTACATACTTCGTTATATTGTTCTACGACCTGTAATGCTTCTGGAACGCACTAGGCGTTGATTTAACTAACTGTTGCTCGATAACTATGCCTTAACCGGCTGATCTAAGACAGGCACATATTGATTTTAATTATTTTCATTTTATTGTTGGCCTCAACAGCATGCTTCTTCATGGACCAAACAATGTTCAATTTCAAATAAAACAAAGATAATCCATCCATTAAAAATAAATCCAAAGCATATCTGAAATACTGGATTCATCGATATCAATAATTGCTCTTCGTTGATAAATCATAAAAAGACAAGCATTAAAATAATTAACCTTCTGCAGACTACAATATTTATCTAACCCTAATATTGGATCAATTATATAATTATATTGTATTGCATTACATATCGAAATTAAAAGTAAGCGGATGAAGCAGTGGAAGCAACAACAATACATAACATTATATGCATTTATTTTTTATACAGGTTATTTCTCATTAAGCATGGCTTCATTTAGATGAGGTTCCATTTCATTGTTTGTCCTGTTAGTTATACATCATACTTTACATTTACATCCTTACATTATTGTAAGGAGAGAATATCAAGTATAATTAGAGATAAAAATATAAATTTGCTTAATATAACATTGAAATTTCAGTGTTACATCCACCTCATATTGTGAGCTGAGGAAACAAAGAGCTGGATCTTATTATGTGTAAAATATTTACTATTTTCATTGCATAATATCAACTATTCTATCCATATAAATTTATATTCACTATTTCATATTTAATGTTCTGATTTATTTCATTTCTCCATTACATATATTTTCATTGTATAAATAAATACTGGGTTGGGAGGGAGCATCAGGGTATCATTTGACCTGAAACTGGACGATGGAGTGGTATGACAACCGGAGTCTAGGAGGGAATAAACACTATCATTTTCTTTATCCTGCCGATTCGATGGTGGTGGTGTGAATTCTACTTCAACAGTTTCAGTGAGATTGACGCGCTCTTCTTTACAAACCATCCTGTAGGAAGCTTAATAAGTATTGCGGATTGTGTTATTCGATTTGTTGGATCGTATCGTTGGAAGGAGATTCTTAAATTCCCGTGGATTTCGCGTAAGTGTCTCTGCTTACGGGTCCGCCCCTCCGTTTTTGGTTCTTCATACAGCGATATTGTGAATTCAGATCGGTAGCTCAAATTGATCTTGGAGCTGCATACAAGACAAGATCTTTGAAGGGATGGTGGCTACCTTACATACATACATACCATTCAAGAAGCGAGTCGATATCCATCTGAAGAGCGCAACAATCGACCATGGAGGTTATCAGGCCGAAGAATTTCAGGTCATCAGCGAACATGTACTTCGGTGATCTGATGAGTTCGCACAGATCGTTAACAAACAGCACGAAAAGTAATGATCCCAAATGACTTCCTTGGGGAACCCCGGAAGTAATTGAGAACGTTTCAGATGAGGTTCCACCGAGGCGTACAAAATTCCAATGCTCAGACAAGTACGATTCAATCCATTGAGTAAGCCACTGAGGGAATCCCATGCGTTTTTCAACTGCCAGTGCATGCGGCACTTTGTCGAATGCTTTAGAAAAGTCGACATAAACTGCATCGACCTGTTGTCGCTTTTCAAGGCTGTCAACAAGAGAAGAAACGTAGCACATCAGGTTGGTTGTTGTTGACCGCTTCCTGACAAATCCATGCTGACTCTCTGATATCACATGTTGAACGTTACGATACAAAGAATCATGGACAAGACTCTCCAAGACAATTTTCGACGTCATTAACATTACCACTTTTATGAATGGGAGTGATGGCTGCAGTTTTCCATTTGTTGGAAAATATGCCCTTCAAAAGAAATCTGTTGAAGAGTATACTCACAGGCAAAGCGATTGACTCCGCACACCGATTGATGAAGAAAGGTGACAGACGATCTGGACCAGCTCCTTTCGAAGTGTCGATAGAAACCAGCTTAGCAAAAACATCTTGCCGAGAGAAATTGTAGACGGTCACGTTCAAGTCGTAGTGCGGCAAATTGCTCAAGTACGATTCAGTCAAAGGTGGTCGGTTATTACTTTCCACACTTTGAAAGAACGCCGAGAACAGATTTGCAGATTCTGATGGAGATTCAGCTGCCTCACCTTGGTAACGAAGATGTCGAGGCATTCCGTTGGAGCGCTTACGGGTCTTCACATATTGCCAGAATTGTTGGGGGTCCTGTTTCAAACTTGCTTCAGTACGATGAATGTAGCAGCGAAAGCATTGTGCATGCAAAGAGTTATATTCGCTCTCTAAGTCACGCAGCTCAGCCTTATGCTGTTCATTCCTAGACCGAAAGTAACGCTTCCTAGCCCTGCGTAGACGATTTCGCAACCGTTGCAGTTCATTGTTCCACCATGGTTGTTTCTTCCTGTGGGTGTCGATCCGTTGTTTTAGAGGCACAACTTCGCTGATGATTCCATAAAGCCTGTCGTAGAATATCGATACCGCTTCGTCGACACTGCAACCAATTAGAAGATTCACCCTTGCGACGTATGAAATCATTGAGCTCAAAACTGCAAAATCACATCGCTTGAAGTCAAAATCTAACGGATCAGTTGCTCGGGAAATTTCACATTCGCTTGAAGTTTCAATCACAAGCACCAATGGTTTATGATGTTCATCAACACGCAGTAGCGGTGCCGGGGGCTCCACAAGCTCGAGTACATGGAAAACCAAATCTAGTATCCTTCCATTCGCATTACCATAATGATTCAACTGATGCAGACCATTAGCGATGAACGATTCAACCACAGTGAACTCCTGCTCAGAAGACGTATTTGTAGGTAGCAAACATCGCAATTCATCATCATGGTCCCAATTCAAGAAGGGTAGATTGTAGTCACCAACAACAACAACCAAACCACGATCACCCGCTTGATCCATCAGTCTTTAAACACGTGAACAGTGCTGTTCATACAATGCATTGTCGCTGTTGGGAGGGAGATAAATACAACAGATGAAGAGTTCAAATGTAGGCAGCTTTTATTTTTTTTTTCCTTTTGGTTTGTTTTTTCCGTCGATCTTGTTTTCCGTGCTGAGCACCAATGCTACCGACGTGCCAGGAAGGCAGCTCCTACACCTGGACCCTACCTATCGACCCATCAACTCATGAACCGGGGACCAACGGCTTTACTTCCCATCCGAAGGAAAACGTGATCAGAGATGTTATGCCTCAGAACATCCCAGCGGCGCCGACTGGGATTGAACCCAGGCCTGCTGGGGTGAGAGGTAATCACGCTTACCACTACACCACCGGCACCGTTAAATGTAGGCAGCTTGATCCGAACGATTATTTGCTCCAGACACTCGGTACCAGCAATCGAAACAGCGGCACTGTTCAATGCATTACGGACGCCGACCAAAACACCACCACCTCGTCGAAATTGGCTTGTTGTGGCGTTGCGATCACAGCGATAGATTGTATAGTTGTGTGATAATTCAGAATTTGAAATATCAGCACCGAGCCAGGTTTCGGTGAAAGCTATCACATCGTAGTCAGATTGGGATAGTGCTAGCAGTACTTGGTTTGTTTTGGTGCGTAGCCCACGTACATTCTGGTAGTACAGCGTGGACGTACACTGTATATTGTTAGTGAATTGCTGCTGTCTATCAGTGGAGTCTGGATGTAAAGGAGTGGTTGTGTTTCGGGACTGTGTTGTTGTGGTTATTGCCATATCAGTTGAACAGCTGATCATCTGTGAGGCTGCACCGATATCTAGGGCGCCCAGTGAACTACTGTGTTGTGGGTCCAAAGCGAAAAATAGGCCGATCCGACGATGATTGCTTGGAATCGAATGGACGAAATACCTTTCCTTTACAGTGATAAATATTCAATGTGTTATGTCTGTTTGTCTGTGACAAAACGTTGAATGAAAAAAAGCCGCAAGGTCAAAAGCTCGAAGAAACAAAAGGTCGGATGGACAAAAGGTCAAATGGACAAAAGATCGAAGAAACAAAAGGTCGAATGGACAAAAGGTCGAATGGACAAAAGGTAGAATGGACAAAAGGTAGAATGGACAAAAGGTAGAATGGACAAAAGGTCGAATGGACAAAAGGTCGAATGGACAAAAGGTCGAATGGACAAAAGATCGAATGGACAAAAGGTCGAATGGACAAAAGGTCAAATGTACAATTGGTCGAATAGTTCATAAGGGACAAAAGGTCAAATGGACAACTGGACCACACGTCGAATGGAAAAAACGTCGAATGGACAAAATTTTGAATAGACAAAAGGTCGATTGGACAAAAGTAGTTCGAATGGGAATAAGGTTGAATTGTTCAAAGAAGGCAAAAGGTTAAATGACTCAAAGAGGGACAAAAAGTCGAATGGCTTATGAGGAACAACAAGTCGAATAGACTAAACGTCGAATGGTGAAAAAAGGTTGAATGATTCAAAGAGGTCGAATAATTACAAGGTAGGCAAAAGGTATAATGGACAAATGGTCGAATCGTTCTTTCTTATAACCTCTGGTTGAATCCTCGGGAACAGTATTGGAGTGACTTTATTAGGTTTTTTAAACAAGCTGATGTTGAACAAAACGTTTTTTCCAGTTTATTGCAGCTTGAATGGTTTTTTTTTTTGCTATTCCTATCCGTAGTCACGCTAACAATGTAAGTTAGTTCCCAGTCAGTACCTTCGGGATTTTCTGAGACATAAATACTTTGATCACGCCTTGGTCCCCGGTCCATGAGTTGATGGGTCGATAGGTAGGGTTCAGGTGTGTAAACAGCCTACCTGGCATTAGTAGCATTGGTACTCAGTGCGGTTAACAAGATTGACGTAAAACAAATCAAGGAAAAACAAATTATTCCTTTTTATCTTCACTATTGGTTTGTAATGTAAGCAAACAAAATCGATTTTGATTATTAGTAATTTAATATTCAACGTAACGATAAGTCTTAAGTCTAACAAGTATTCTTTCCTATATTTGCCATCTGGTCAAGCGGGCTTCACAACCAAATTTACCACCATTCGACCTTTTGTCCCTCTTTGAGTCATTCACATTTTTTTTACTTCATTCAAACTTTGGACCCGCTTTGAATCATTCGACCTTTTGTCCATTCGACCTTTTGTCTATTCATCATCTGTTCATTCAACCTTTTGTTCCCTTTATCACCATTCGACTTTTTGTCCATTAGACCTTTTCTCCATCCGACCTTTTGTCCATTCGACCTTTTGTCCTACAATCCGTAAAACGACGCCCTTTCAGATGATGTACAGTTGTGTTCGATAAAATAGCAGCGCATGTCGATTTTCATACAAAATGGTCAACTTTGACATGATATAACTTTGTTAACTTATGATCAATTGAGCTGAAACGTTCGCCAAAGAACTACAAATATGTTCAATTTTACGATTACAAAATATTAAATTTTTTGAAGCACCTGCCGGAAAGTGAGACACCAGGAAAAATTGTTCAAAATAATAGCAGTACTAATAATTTTCATTTCAGCTTAATTTTGAGATTTTAAAATTTTTCATTTCTCAAAATTCTAACAATCCCCACCCAATTAACAAATGAACATAATAGTTAAAAATGTTTGAAATATTTGCAGCACGTAAACCAGCCGTGGTTCATCTCTGATATTAATTGCTGATTTTGACGTAGGACTACGTCTTTCGGGAAGATGGGGGTATACTTTTTGAAAACCGACAGATGAAATTATGAAAGATTTTGAACGTTAATAACTTAGCTGCCCCTGGACCAATTTCAAAAATTTTATCACCAATCGATCAGAAACATTTCTACGCGTCGATAAAAATGCTCTTGACTGTTGATTTTCAAATTGAAACTATTGAAAAAGTGGTAAATTTCAAGCATTGTCCAAAAGCTTCAAAATAACTAACAAATCCACCAATTACGTACATGTATATGCTGATTCCCCAACACAGTCACCAGAGAATGGTTCCTAGATGAAACAAGTCGAAGTGACATTCGCCTCCGATCTTCGGGCGTGTACGAATAGGGAGGATGCACTTGCGGAACATTTTGCTGCCAATTCAGCCACACGCCCCCAACGACCACACAAAATGCTCTCGCTATTCTCCATGGATTTTTTTTTCCGTGCTGAGCACCAATGCTACCCACATCTGGACCCTACCTATCGACCTATCAACTCATGAACCGGGGACCAACGGCTTTACTTCCCTTCCGAAGGAAGGCGTGATCAGAGATGTTATGCCTCAGAACATCCCAGTGGTACCGACTGGGATTGAACCCAGGTAATTACGCTTACCTGAGTGAGAGGTAATTACGCTTACCACTACACCACCGGTACCGCTGCTCTCCACAGTTGTAATCCTGTAACCAACCTTGGAAGCAGGGGATACTCTATATACATTCTATTATAACTCTTTTCTGAAATGACTTCTAACTTTTCAGGGCCACCAATGTTACGTTGGTGATAAGTTTTAACCTTCGAAACCATACAGAGTGCGTTTCTGTCGCTTCAGAGCGTAGACGACATCCATAGCCTTGATGGTTTTGCGCTTGGCGTGTTCAGTACAGGTGATGGCATCAAGGATTTTGCTAGGAACACCTTCAGTACACCTCAGGTTTCTTTTCGTAGATATAACCGGAAATACCGCACTCTACGGTTTCGAGGGTTAAAACTTATCACCAACGTAACAAAACGGCCCTTTTCAGGGCCACCAAGTTCATTTCAGAAAAGGGTTAGAATAGAATTTATATAGAGTAACCCATGATTCACCCATTCAATTTGTCACTAAATACATCAAAATGATACAAAAATCAAATAATTTGTTTGGG
Source organism: Ochlerotatus camptorhynchus (assembly GCF_037179485.1). Taxonomy (NCBI): domain Eukaryota; kingdom Metazoa; phylum Arthropoda; class Insecta; order Diptera; family Culicidae; genus Ochlerotatus; species Ochlerotatus camptorhynchus. Next base: position 135,029 of record NW_027040816.1, read on the forward strand.
AAATAAATTATGTTCTATTTGTAGTCTTATCGGTGGGTTAAATTTATTCCGTTTCACTTTCATAAACTGAGAAACCCTCATCGTTGCATTCTCCTGCTGCGCGACATCTTCGAAATCATCCGAACCGTTAAGTAATACAGAGTAGATACACGCAGCTAAAAGCACGTAATAATTCAATAAGAAACACTTATGAATTTTAGCCATAATAAATGAGTGTGAATTTTATGAAAAATAATGTTGACAAAAAAAAAACGATAAATCGGAGCAAACTGGAACTGGAAAATAGACGTTGAGGTTAGGGGGCCTATGTGTTGACCCACTCGTATTTCAACGCTTGGAAGTATGAAATGGTTAAAGGCTTATAAGAGCTACCTCATGTTACCCGAAAATCATTCATAAGTCACGCTTATGAAATTCATATAAGTTGTTCATAAGTCGAGCCTTATGCAATTGTTAGGTCTATTTGCCTCAGTGTAGAGTATAGACTTAAAGTACAGAGAGTACAAACGGAGAGGAGCCAGTGTCGCTTCTTGATAGCAAACTACTCATGATGGGAGGAGTCTGTGTACTTTACCGGCGTGTTCAAAAAGAAAGGCAATCAAAATTTCATTTGTAACAAGCATGAGGCATGTAACAACAAGTGTGTTGGTGAGTTCTTTGGCGTGAATGTTCCCGAAAAGTACAGTATTTTGCTATAAGCAAATGCAAAACAAACAAATTTATTGACAGATTTGGGTAAATTTTGACCTGTTTGATGCTACTGGAAGGTATGCTGGTCACAAATGCCATGCTTAACTGATTTCCTGCGCAAGTGATATGTATAAACGCGAATAACCACGTGGTCCAGTGATTATAGCAAAGCTTGCCGTAAAGAAACCATCACAGTTCAGGGCCACTACAACTTTCTACAAAAGAGTTGAGTTATGAAATTCACTTAATTCCAAAATAATCACCCCTATTCTGTATTTCGCTTCGAACGAAATTCTCATACAAAAAAATATTTTTTTGTATGAGGATTTCGTTCGAAACGAAATACAGAATAGGGGTGAATATCCGAAACAACAAACTAGAAAATCGAACAAAAATTTCGTATTCCTACGTTAACAATGCGGTCGTGTCTTGTACACGACCCTCCAACTTTTTTTTAGCATTCAAATACTATAAAGAACATGTACATGAAACACAAATTAAAGATCTGTAAGATATAGTGTTTTTATATCAATATAAAACCGCAGCTACTTCCTGGGACACCCTATATAAGTCACCATCTCTAATCAAAACCATCGTCAACACTCACCTGGCATTGTGGCAGCTCGACGTGCTCCTCCGGTCGTTGCGCCTTCCAGCCGAGCAGCGGTGGTATGCAAACCAGCGCCGACATGATCCACACGGCCGCGATCATAAACGCAGCCCGGGCCGGGGTCCGAGATTTGAGATACTCGATGGCCTTCGTAATGCTCCAGTATCGATCCAGCGAGATCAGACACAGGTTCATAATCGACGAAGTGCACAGCAGAACGTCCATGGCCGAGTGTATGTCGCACCACCAGTTTCCGAAGACCCAGTAACCCATCAGTTCATTGGCCAGCGAAAAGGGCATGATCAGCAGCCCTAGGAAGAAGTCCGCCACCGCCAGGGATGCTATGAACCAATTTTGGATGTTTTTGAGCGCCTTCTCGGTGGCAATTGCTATGATCACCAGCATGTTACCGACTACGATGACTATAATTAGTATTGTCACGATAATTGAAGCGAAGATTATGTGCGGCAGTGTGTATCCGCTCGGGAAGCCGTGTAAGATAGTCCGATTGTCACCCGTGGCCAAAACTCCACCCAGCGTATCATTCAGGGCGTTCGTAGCCAACCCGTGAACGAGGCCCGACAGCGAAGAGTTTCCACCGACGATGGCCAGGAAATCCTCTTGCGAGATGTTACCGGCCGCTACCAGGGGGTAATCCATTGTAACGTTAGTTCTTTGCGCTGCACTACTGTTGCTTGTCACACTGCTAACCTAGAGTGGCTTTCGGAATTCCTTGCCTAATTGTCTGTCAAAGCATCCGCTGTCCCGATGGCGGTGGTGTAATTGGCTGGTCCCACATGGTGTTGTATTTCGTCAAATTGATACGACTTCTTCCGATTCGCTTATTTGATTATTGCACTTAAATCGAGTATCAGTGTTCCTTACTGTGCGGATTTTAAAAGAAACTTTACGTATAGACACAATTACGCTAAAATATTTCTACAAGCGATACTTCACGCACACATGATCCGATAGATATCCTTTAGTTTAGAGAGTCTTACCAATACACCACTTCTGTACATAAAAGCATAGATTTTCCATTGCTAGAATTTAAATCAACAGCCGGCTTCTGGTGTGCTCACGTATATGATTATTGATAAGTAATTTTAAGTTGAATACTTGTTTGATTTTCTCCTTTATTTGTATGCGTAGTTGCTACTATTTCATACCTAAGAGCAACATATTTTTAAAATACCCGTTTTACTCCGAAATTCCGATTTTCCGGCTGAAATTTTTGCTCCTCTCGGCCTCCCAGGGGAATCGGCTTGTAAAAATTTGCGATGTCAAACAGCAAAAAACACACACACTTTTGGAATTTTAACTCCTTAAAATTTACACCACTAACGAACGAAAACACTCAAGAAAACGTAAGACGACGAAGTTGTCAGACTGCCGTACGACACTGTCAGTTTGTTCTTCTACTACGCTACTGTGGCCTGGCTACAAAGACTAGTTGCTGCTGGAGTTGCCACTTGATAGTGGCCCATGGTGGCCACTTTTTTCTTTCGTCTTCGACGCTTCTTCCGGCGCACGGCCGACCTAGCGTTGAGCGTAGTGGTCCGGATGGTTGTGGCCGACAGTGGAACTAGTCGTTGACGACGGCGGCGAGCGATGCTCGATTGATGGTTGATGATCCCGGCGGGGATTCTCGGCTGGCGCACGATGGCAACAACCGACTCGGCCGACAGGTGCAGTCTGCTGCAGGGCTAGACGTGACGGGTGGTGGTACTGGGGGTGGAGCTGGTTGCCACGTGCCGTGTACGAAAGTATCCGTCGTGTGCGATGTGAAGGCGTTGTGGAGGATGAGAGCGATCTGGAATGGAAATAGAATAGAGAAGAGGCCAATTAGATTCCAGTACGACCACCAGCTGCTCAAGTGGAGGCAAATCTTTGCTGGTCTGCTCGGAGTAGCAATTATAGGAAATGATATATATTTTGACTTTTATTCCATCCTGAAAATGATTTGAAAATAATAAGGCGTGCACGTATCTTTCACGAATCATCAATTATTAACTAAGAAATAATATTTCAATTTTTTTAATCTGCATTTACGAACCAAACCGAGTGTTTGGAAATCAAATTAGTGCGTAAAAAAAACTCGTTAGGGGCTGTTCATTAGCTACGTAGCCAGTTTTTTGGGATGTTTGCACTCCCTCCCCCTGCGTAGACAATTGACAAAACATTTTTTTTATGTATGGGCCGTGGATAATTGCCACCCCCCCCCCTCCCCCTAAACTTTCGACGTAGTTTATGAACAGACCCTTACTTGTGATTTACTTCGTAACAAAAGTTTGTTGAAAATATTGTCAAATACCCCACAATATGGGTATTTTTTTATCGGAGTGACATGTAGGAAACGAAAATACATGTGTGACGTCATTTTGAATTCCAAGATTGGGGATTCCGGTTACAAAAAACAGAAAAAAATACTGTCAAATACCCAACAATATGGATATTTTTGGAATCTTACTGATGCAGATGGATTGGAAACCTATGTCTTACATCATTTTGAAAATGAAGATGGCGGCTGCCGGTTACAAAATAACTGAAAAATACTGTAAAATACCCAAAAACACAGTGGGATGAAATGAAAAAGTAGGACATTACCTTTTTCGACGAAACTATGGAGAGAAGAATTTTAGAATGTTTCTTCATTGTTTGATTAGTTGAACTAAAATAAAAAAATAACTTATAGATGTAGTATCAGATCAAATCAAGGCCCACTTTGATCAAATTTACAGAGCAATAAATTTTAAAGATGTTCCGAATCATCTGGTGACAACTTGGAGCCAATGATCAGCTGATATGTCAGCAAACACCATTTTCCCACATCGCATATAAATAATAAATAGAAAAATCATGGCCTACTTCATCAAATTTACGAAGCAATACATTTTACGGACCATTTCGAGCCAATGTCCAGCGAATATATCAGAAATCACCATTTAACTACATTTCATATAGTTGCAGCCATAGAGCAAGGCATACGTTGATCAAATTTACACAGCAATCAATTTTACGGATGTTCCGGATCTACCACCTCCGATTTCACTCATGATCAAAAGCTTTCTTGCCCCAAGGGTAAGATTTATTGAGGGAGAAGAAATACTACAAAGTTGGAGATGCTTGACGCGACATATCAGACTTAAAGTGGATAGATTTGAATATGAAAGTATAGAGATGATACTTCCGTTAGAAAACGGCAGTGTGAAACTTGTACAGGGGTTACTCAAAATAACTAGGATAGGCAAATTTTTGGTCAATTTGGAGTGTTGTAACTTCGTCAAATATGATCCGATTTTAAATCTTCCAAGAGCATTTGACTGGAAAACTAATATTGTTCTACGGTGTAGCCGAAAATATTCCTGGTCACCGGATACCGGAGATATTCCGAGTTTCCGGAGGGCTTGTCTAACTTGCTAAATTTTTGGTGAAATATTATATATGATGCTGGTTAAATATATATATTTTTAGTAAATACAACGAAAGAAGAACCATTTTTTAAGCGAATCATATGCCAAGAACTAAAATCGGCATATAATCAACCGAGATATGGCAATTCCCTGGAATCGGTTCTGGTGAAGGGTTCTGAATGCGGGCAGATCATTTAATCACTCAAAACATGCCGTGAGACAGCTCTTTCTTCATGGTTTCTCGTCAATAGACTTTCGATAAACTTTAAATGCATCATTGACCACATTGGACACTCTCGGAACATCCAGTATGCCCCCGGGGGAACCTGGAGCAGAGGACAATTTCATTTTTACACCAAAACATGCCGTGCGACAGCTCATTCTTCATGGTTTTTCAAGAATAGGCTTTCCATAAACTTCAAATGAATCATTGACCACATTGGCCGCTCTTGGAATCACGGGATATCCCCGAGGGATCCTGTAGCAGGAGTCAATTGCGTTTTTACACCAATACATGCCGTGCGACAGCTTTTTCTGCAAGCTTTTTCATGAATATTCTTTCTGTAGACTTAAAGTGAATCATTTACCACATTGGCCGCTCTCGGGACCTCCGGTTTGCCCCCGGGAGAACCTGGAGCAGGGGACAATTCCATTTTTACACCAAAACATGCCGTGCGACAGCTCATTCTTCATGATTTTTCATGAATAGGCATTCATTAAACTTCAAATGGATCAGTGACCACATTGGCTGCTCTCGGAATCACGAGATACCCCCGGGGGGAACCTGTAATAGGGGGCAATTGCTATTTTACTCAAAAACATGCCGTGCGACAGTTCTTTCTTCATGGACTTTCATGAATATGCTTTCTATAGACTTAAACTGAATCATTGACCACATTGGCCGCTCTCGGAACTACTGGATACCTCCGGGGGAACTTGTAGCAGGGAACAATTTCGTTTTAACTCAAAAACATGCCGTGTGACAGCTCTGTCTTCATGGATTTTCATGAATATGCTTTCTATAGAATTGAAGTGGATCATTGGCCACATTGACCTTTCCAGAGTCACTGGAATGCCCTGGGGGGAACCTGTAGTAGGATGCAATCACATTTTTACACAAAACAATGCCATTGGGGAGCTCATTCTGGAACCAGCAGATGCCCCAAAATAACGTTTTGGTGGCGTACACATCAGTAAAATCTGAAGCATGTCGACGAATAAATCCGAGTGCAGAAAATGCTTCGGCGCTTATAATAGCTACATGTTCGTTAAACTTCAATTTTGAGTCAATAGTAACGCCCAGATCACAAATCGATAGAACTCGCTCCAGTATGACGGATTCCATTTTAAATTGATGGACAATGGGCCTGGTGCGTCGCGTAAACGAAATAACTTTGCATTTGTCCCTGTTCACGCGCATTCCATTATCGCTACACCAAACGAGCATAACGTTTATGTCCTCTTGCAACGCCATGCAGTCTTCTGAAGAAGTTATGACACGATAAATCTTCAAGTCATCGGCAAAAGAAAGGTTAAAAGAAGAGAGCAGCATACACAAGTCATTTACGAAGATATTGAAGATCAGCAGCCCAAGAACGCTTCCTTGGGGTACACCGGACGTGATGTTGAACGGCTGGGATTGTGCCGCATTCCCTACAACACAACCGGTTCTGTCCGACAGGTACGAGAACAACCACTGCGTTATCCATTCCGGGAACCCCATGTGTACCATTTTGTATATGACCAAGATATGTGGTACAGTGTCGAAGGCCTTGGCGAAATCTATATAAATCGAATCAACTTGTTGTCCATGTTCAACTTCACGAGACAAGGTGTTGACGTAACACATCAGATTTGTAGTCGTGGAGCGTTGTTTCATGAAACCATGTTGGCTGCCGGAGATTAATGAAGATACGGCGTTATACAGAACGTTATGCACCAGTTTTTCGAAAATTTTGCTCAAGCAACACAAGACAGAAACACCTCGATAGTTCATGACTCGATTACAGTTGCCGGATTTGTAGATTGGAATGATAGAAGCTGATTTCCAAGCCACTGGGAACATCCTGTCATGCAGCGAACGGTTGAATAGAGATGTTATGGGAGATGCAAGTGCGGTGGAGCAATTCTTCAGCAGCAAGGGGTATACCGTCCATTCCAGGTCCTTTATCAACGTCGAGTTCTTCAATGGTTTTCACCACTTAGACAACGGAAAACTGAACGTTGGGTTGATTTATGTCTTGGCGAATAGGCTTGCTGCTTCCGAATTAGAGCTAGCGATGGTTTCGTCGTATTTAACGTTAGTTGGAATGCGAGTAGCCGATTTTTGGCTTCTGACAAAATTCCAGAAACATGAAGGATTTTGCTTGACATCTGATTGAATCTTAGCCATGTAACTTTCATACGTGGAAAAGAGAAGTGCCTTGTACGTTGTTTCCACTTCCTGAAGGTTATTCCGCTCCCTATCGGACTTCATCAGAAAGAAACGGCTGCGTGCTTTCCTGAGGACGTTTCGTAGATGACGTAGTTCAGAGGTCCACCATGGCTTGTTGTAGACTGAAGAAGCTCGTTGTCTCTTTTGAGGTACTTGGTCACTAAGAACTTCGTAAAGTTTATCATAGAAAGCTGATACAGACTCGTCCAATGATTCCCGTCGCAGTAGAGTATCCCATTCGATGTTTGAGAGCACGTCATCCAAACGACCAAAATCACACGACTAAAAATTAAATTTATATAGTTGAAGATGCTAATTTCAAATAACAGACTGTAGTGGTAATTTTTATACGATAGATGGAGTAGATGAAAGCATAGAGTTGATAGTTCCGTTAGAGTACGGCAGTGTGAAGATAGCATATAGATATTAGAATATAGCGAGCTAGGACAACTTTTAAGGAAGGTACAAATCGGTTTTTTCATCTCTCTTTGAATTCCTCACATCCCCATCGTCCGTTGTGATTGTGCCATTACAGCTTTCGTCAAGATGCAAGATAAATGGTGCGTGATGGTCGTCAATTGGTAAAAGTGGAGTTGAGGGTACAATGAGGTCAAATACTCCGGTAGATTGACAAACACAAGATCGAGGAGTCTGCCATTAGTATTCACAACATTGTTGACCTGACGCAAACCAGAGGCAAACATATGTTCTGTGAGGCAACGCTCTATTTCTGAGGAAACGTTTGACGGGATAAAGCCTTTCACGTAATCGTCTGATTGCCACCGTAAACTTGGAAGGTTGTAGTCTCCTAGTGTCAGACTCACATCAGCTGTTTACGAGTTTTCCGAAATTAGCTGCATTGCGTTCACATGAGCGTAATACAGTTCGAGGGACGAATTGGGAGGAAGATAAATGGCAATGATGTAGAGCGAGCGGCGTCCAGATTTCACACTTGAACTTGTTCGAGTTGCTCACAATTTATCGGCGAAGTAGGTTCACAGACTATATGCCTTTTGACCGCGATCAGCACTCCGCCTCCCCGTGAGTGAATACTGGTCGATGTGCTACGGTCGCATCGAAATATGGTATAATCGGACGAAATTTCTGCGCTGTCGATATCAGACCTGAGCCAAGTTTCAGTGAACACGAGAACATCGTAATCACAGCTCGATAAAAGCAAGCGAAGACGGGAGATTTTGGTACGCAAGCCTCTAACGTTCTGATAGTATACCGACAACAACCGGTCAGATGACACGCCATTCAAACGGATCTTCACTGGTGAGGTAGATCCGAGAGCTTCCGTGGTGCGTTGGTTGGCAGATAAGCCCACATTCGTTGACAAGCGGCAACTGGAATCGGCCAATGTCACGGGAAGTAAACTGTTTGAAACGTGTGCATACTTGCCTGCGATGGCGGCTTGGAAGACCCCTTCCCCGCACTCATACACAGGACCGGGATGTCTACAGGGCGCTGGCCGCAATGGCTCGACTGTGACGAGGGGTTTTGTGGCTTCCATGAAGCTTGCAGGCATGCATCCCGGTGACTCGACGAACACTGATGAAATAGATGTCCCTGATTGGGCACGATTACGTTGATTGGCTTCCGTGTGACACCACTGAGCGGCTGCATCGAATGGGGTTGACGTTGAACCGCTAGAAATGGCAGACGTTACCGGAGGCAATTTGTTCTCGTTGTGCGAATATTTGCCTGCGAGGACGGTTTGGAAGACCCCTTCTCCACACTTGTACACAGGACCGGGATGACTGCAGGGCGCTGGCCGCAATGGCTCGACTGTGACGAGGGGTTTTTGGGCTTCCATGAAGCTAGCAGGCATGCATCCCGGTGGCTCGATGAACACTGATGGTATCCGTCCTTTCATACAAGAGTGATTACGAGTAGAATCCATGAGAACAGGAACGCTTTCGACAATAGCTTCAGTATTGCATCCGTCATGGGTGACCGGTTCGTAAGAGGTTGAGGTTGAACAGCTAAACGTGACAGGCATTACCGGAGGAAAATTGCTCTCGTCAGATGAAACATGATCAGAAAGATACTTGCCTGAAAGGGCAGTTTGGAAGCCCCCAACTCCAAAACTGAACACAGGGCCAGGACGACTTCGATGTTGGTAGTTGAGCTCAGGATGTAGCCCGACTGTGATAGGTGGATTGGGAAATTCCTTAGTGCCTGATACGGTGCGTCCTGGGATGAGAGAGCGACGATTTATGAAGATCTTTGATGATGCGTTGCGGGTCCGTTTTTTTTGGTTAGGTTCGAACAAGCGGACAGTTATCCCTTCAGGCCAATACCACGGATCACCAACCACCTCCGATGCCGTTTTGGGTACCGTCACTTTGAAAAAGACGAATGTAAGATCATCCAGACTCTTTCCGCGTGGGACTAGTTTGGTGACTTTCACTTGAGTCAGATCAACATTGGTGATGTCGTGAACATGTTGTAACAACTCGTTCTGATTCTGGTCCGGTGCGAAGGGGGTCACGTAGAAGGATAGCATATCGTTGTCAGTCTGATCTTTCGTTGCAACCTTCAGGTACGGTCTGGTGTTGCCGCCAGCTTCAGTAGCAGAATCGATGTGAGACCTGTTATCTTCAACGCGAGAGTCAGTGTTACTGGGATCCGAACTGATGGCAGCAGCAGTGTGAGAATTTGATTGCTGAGTTTGAGCGGATGGTGTCGGACCATTGATACGTGGCGCGTTGTTGTTGTTTTTGTCAGCTGCTGGTGTGGTGAACGGCTTGCTCGGAAGTATGTGCACACGTTTGTTGTATCCGATCACGATTTTTTCCGCTGATTTAGCAATGGTACAGTGGATTTCGTCAAGTACCTCGAAAAATGACGTTTCTTCGCAGGACCTTGACCGGTTGATGGGATCTTCAGCAGTGTCGTCAAAGGTAAGCTGATCCAGGTCGTGCAGAAATGTCGATTGATGAGTTTGCACTATTTGATGAGGTTTGCCGTAAATAGTCTTGTTGATTCTGTGGAGATTTTCACCATAGATTCCAAGCCGAGTATCCATTGAATCTGTTCGAATCAACAGCTCTCGCAGAGCTTTTATATTTGTTTTTTCACGGTCGTAGACGGCAGGTTCAAAATTTAGGCGACAGGAATTCCAGAACCAATACAGCCCAACTCCCGCAGACCAGGATGCGAATTGAAGCTTAGTTAAGCCAATGCAAGTTTGATGATATGCTGTACCACACGTTCCACTACACGTGATTACCTTACCCGTGCTTAAGGGCTTCGGGTTAACTTGACATGTATCCATTTTGTTGTGGTGATGGAAACGTCCAGCACAGGTAAAAATCGAAGTGTTCCAACTCTCCGCAATATGACAGTAGATGAGATGCGCCAAAATGTAGGCAATGTCCTTTTACATTCAGCAGGTAAGCTTCCAATATTTGTTGATAGATGGCGTATTGAATGACAAACGCGAGTGTGAGTGGGTAAACAATGGCAATATATAACCACTGTGCCGATTTCACAAAACAGTAGACACCGTGAAAACAAATACACGAAACACTTTGGTATCACCGGTAGTGAACGGATAACCCTTCGATGCACGAAAAAAACACTTAACGAGTAATTATTATCTCGTAAAACATTAACTACGAATGAAAAGTTCAAGACGCAAACAAAAACCGAAGACCGACGGTTGAGACGTGTTGCCAGTGAAAGACCAGAAAAACCATGAAGAATGAGCTGTCGCACGGCATGTTTTGGTGTAAAAATGCAATTGTCCTCTGCTCCTGGTTCCCCCGGTGGCATACTGGATGTTCCGAGAGTGGCCAATGAGGTAAATGATGCATTTAAAGTTTATCGAAAGTCTATTGACGAGAAACCATGAAGAAAGAGCTGTCGCACGGCATGTTTTGAGTGATTAAATGATCTGCCCGCATTCAGAACCTTTCATCAGAACCGATTCCAGGGAAATGGCCATATCTCGGTTGATTATATGCCGATTTTAGTTCTTGGCATATGATTCGCTTAAAAAATGCTTCTTCTTTCGTTGTATTTACTTAAAATATATATATTTAACTAGCATCATATATAATATTTCACCAAAAAATTAGCAAGTTAGACAAGCCCTCCGGAAACTCGAAATATCTCCGGTATCCGGTGACCAGGAATATTTTCGTGGCTACACGAATTTAGTTTTCCAGTCAAATGCTCTTGGAAGATTTAAAATCGGATCATATTTGACGAAGTTACAACGCTCCAAAGTTGACCAAAAATTTGCCTATCCTAGTTATTTTGAGTAACCTCTGTATATAGAAGGTAGAAAGCTAGCAAAGGTCAATTTCGAGGAAGACACGAATGGGTTTGATCATCTCCTTTACCAAACTTCCCTGTTAGGGAGGGATGGTGAGGGGTACAACAATGTAAATTCATGAAGTATTACAAACATGATTTTAGTTTAACTTACAAATTAACAATATGGTTCACTCTTATCCCCAGGACACGATTTGCCCCAACACAAGCGTCACTAGTGACAGTAACTAGTACACTGTAAATTGAGCGGTTAGCAGTTGACAACTTAAAATCAACAAGGCTATCGAAAATAACTCACAATTTAGTAATTGTTATTGTTCAGGACGGTGCTCAACCGAATAACGAATAATTATTAACAGCGGGGCAGATATTACTAACTGCGGAGTGTAAAAACGATCGACTTGCGATCAGCAGCCGATCATCCACAAGTCCGTAGCCCACTCAGTACATGCAGATCGCTCGCGAGACACACGCGTGAAAATAATTACACTAGGCACAAGTTTATTTTATTATTACAGGGCAAGAACATAAAAGGGACTAAACATGTAGGATTTATATACTACATTAAAGCTAATTGTTCTTAATCTAACGCAATTAGCTAAAACTAATCTAAACTAATGAATTGCTATGCCTACGGGCTCCCAATTGAGAACATAACACTAATTGAATTAAACATTAAATTGTAGCTAAAAGCAAACTCCACAAACATCGAGGATGGTCCGAAACCTCATCACCTGTCGCAACAAAATCTTTTAGATTTTTATCACACAAAAACGAATTTGTATCTAGTAGTTAAACCACGCTATCTCACAGTTTAGCAATGGCGGATTCGAGAGATACATGCACATGCGGTCAAACGATCAATGCGAACGACAAGATGGCGCAGTGTAGTCGGTGTTTGCGTGGCATTCATCTTTTCTGTGTTGTGGTGCTGAAAAGTGCCGACATGGAACGCAATATGTGTACCAATTGCTTGGATCGAGAGCCTGCACCGCCGCAATCACTCTCGAATTCTGCTACTCGTGCGAGGATACTTCTCGACTTAAATCGGCTGGAACAAGAAAAATTGATCCAGGAGAAAGCTGCCGAAGACAAGATCCGACGGGAAAAGGATTTCTTGGCGAAAAAGTACGAGTTGTTGTACGCTCAGTTGGACGACGAGGAGGACGTGAGCAGTGTAAGAAGCCGTCGCACAGTGTCAAGCATGCAGAAGGTAAACCAATGGCTGCAGGAGGAACCAGTTTTGACTACAAACTCCGACATCGGGTTTAAACAAGTCCCCGCTGGCGTAGTTTCCCGGACTGGAACTATTCCCAAGCAAAACCTTCCAGTGACGGTGACAACAATTTCGGCTTCAAGACCACTACCAGGGAAACAAGCAGGTGTAATTTTCGGGCTCACTCCGAGGCAACCAGCGAGTCATGAAATTGTGAAGTGGCGATCTCCCGAAGCAGAAGTAGAGCAGCAATCAGATCAGGTCACCCCAGAGAACCAAACCCAAAATCCTTTGGATTGGAGCATGAATAGGGATGAACCAGCCGCACCTTGATCCAGCGCCAATAGGTCAGCTCGCAGTGGATTTGCGTGACATACAGCAGAGATTTAGCGGTTTGCAGCTAGGATGTCTTCCGACACTACCAGCTACATGTGTTCCAGAGCAAATCCAGGTTATACCGAAACGCAGTGTAAGCAACAGTGATCACTTCCCCGGCCTTGGATTTCCATTTCCACCCAAAGGTCAACATACTTCTGCTGTTCCGGTGAGTCAAACGTGCTCTAGTTATAAGAATACACCACCAATGAGACCAAGAAATGTAACAACACAGCATAACAAAGTTTCTTTCAACACACCAAAGATTTCATCTTTATTTCAAAACGCTCAACCCACCATGACCGAACCATGCCTGTCCCCCCTACCTCTCTCAAGCACGGTACCTGCATTCAATCCTTTGCATATGAGTACTCCTTCTGCCTCGCCTTCGAGTGCCCCCTCCGTGCCCTTTGTGAACTACAGCTATCTGCCTGTCTCGACACCGTTTCTGCCAAGATTGTCGAACGTGCAGACAGTTCAGAGCAACCAGTTTCCAGTTGTCTCACCCTTCGTTGCCACCACCGGGGCAGCAATAACAAATCCGCCTATCGTCTCCACCTCTGTTCCAGTGCCGCCGCCTCAATGGATTAGTGTTCCAACGTCACAACAATTGGCTGCCAGACACATCGTTCCCAAAGACCTTCCTACCTTTTCGGGCGATTCTGTCGAGTGGCCCTTGTTCCTGAGTTGCTTCCAAAACTCCACAGAGCTGTGTGGATTTTCTGATGGAGAAAATTTGATGCGATTGCAGCGGAGCCTTAAGGAGAATGCTCTAGAAGCAGTTAGGAGTTTTCTCTTGCTCCCTTCATCTGTTCCCATGGTTATTGCAACACTAAGAACTCTCTACGGACGACCCAATTTAATCATTAATTCTCTCCTGCAAAAGGTGCGTGCTACACCGGCCTCTAAACCTGAAAAATTGGAAACGCTTGTTAGCTTCGGTCTCGCTTGTCAAAATATTTATGGCTTTATTGCAGGAATTGGTTAATAAATTACCAGCAAACATCAAATTGGATTGGGCTCTTTTCAAGCAGAAATGCCTTGTCGTCGACCTCAGTACATTTGGTGACTACATGGCCCAATTAGTGGTAGCTGCAAGTGACGTTACCCCCTTTCAACCATCTGATGATTTCCATTCCATCAAATCAGACAAACAAAAGGGAAAAGAGAAGCTTTACGTTAACACCCACTCGTCTAGCAGCCAGTTGGATACCGGTGATAAACAGCAAGCCATCAGTAGTTCAGGAGGTAAGCAGTATACACCGAAACCCTGCCCAATTTGTCAATAGTTAGGCCATAAAGTTCGAGAGTGCAACGACTTCAAGAGTTGCAGTATGGAAGATCGATGGAAGCGCGTGCAGGAACATTATCTTTGTAGACGGTGCTTGGTAGCGCATGGAAAGTTTCCTTGCAAAGCATCGGGCTGCGAAGTGGAAGGCTGTTATGAACGTTACCACAAGCTGCTTCATCCAGGAAAACCACAATCAACAACGACGGTTAACCAATCAAAAGGTACGGCGACAATAAACGTCCATCGTAATCGTCAGGTTACTACGCTATTCCGTATATTACCGGTGACGCTATTTGGCAACACTAGGTCCATACAAACCTTTGCGTTCTTGGACGAAGGCTCTTCAACGACATTGGTTGAAGCTCGAATTGCTCGAGAGGTAGGAGTAACAGGTGAAGTCCAACCGATTTGTCTACAGTGGACCAGTGACGTCGAACGATCTGAAAAGGACTCACAATTGATACGTTTGGAAATCTCCGGACGAGAAGCGCCTGTCAGACGACATGTGTTGAAAACGGCTCACACGGTGGAAAAGTTAGGCCTTCCTAGCCAAAGCTTATCATTTGGTCAGTTATCCAATCAGTTTCCATACCTACGTGGCCTACCCGTTCAAGACTACAGCAAAGCAACTCCAGCCACCCACACGCATCTGAAAATTCCGTTGAAGATTCGTGAAGGAAAGGTTGGTCAGCCAGCTCCTTCAAAATCCAGGCTAGGCTGGACCGTGTACGGTGAGGTTCCCGGAGCAGCATACACGACAGATCGATGTCAGTTCCACTCGCAAATTGAGGATCGAAATCCGGACGATGAGTTGCACAATCTTGTGAAGCAGTTTTTCTCCATTGAACATGTTGGGGTTGCTGTGGTTCCTTTGCTGGAAGGTTCTGACGGGCAGCGATCCAGGAAGATTCTTGAGGATACAACGATTCGTCTCCTATCAGGACGCTTTGAAACAGGACTCTTGTGGAGGTACGACCATGTTAATTTCCCGGACAGTAAACCTATGCCAGAGCAAAGGCATAAATCATTGGAACGTCGGTTGGTGCGGAACCCTGAGCTTTATGAGAACGTAAAGAAGCAGCTAGTCGAATACGTGGAGAAAGGATACGCACACAAAATTACCCAGGATGAGATTCTCGGTTCAGATCTGAACAGAGTGTGGTACTTACCTCTGGGCGTCGTTGTGCACCACAAAAAGCCTGACAAGGTCCGTTTAGTTTGGGATGCAGCTGCCACTGTACGAGGACAATCACTTAATTCTGCTCTACTGGCCGGACCAGATCTTTTGACGTCCCTTACATATGTTCTTTTTAGATACCGTCACCGCCAAGTAGCAATGAGTGGCGATGTTAAAGAGATGTTTCACCAGTTCAAAATCCAACCAGAAGACAAGCAGGCGAGACGATCCACCCATGATCCCGGACATATATGTGATGGACGTTGCAACGATTGGCGCGACTTGTTCACCTTCTGCTGCGCAGTTCATCAAAAACAGAAATGCAAAGGACTTTCAAGGCCAGTATCCACAAGCAGCCATCACCATCGTCGACAACCACTATGTGGACGATTATCTAGACAGTCTGGATACCTTCGAGGAAGCAGTAGAGCTAGCGCTGCAAGTGAGGATTGTTCACGCCAAGGCAGGATTTCACATTCGCAACTGGATGTCCAGCTCTAAAGATGTTCTTGCAAGGGTCAGGGAATGAGATACCGTTCCAACAAAAAGGCAGCTGCTCCAGGTGGTAATGAGTATCTTTGATCCGCTTGGTCTTGTGTCACTATTCGTGGTCCACGGCAAGATAGTAATTCCAAATGTATGGCGGTCAAACATCGGATGGGATGGTGAAATCAACAACGAACTGTTCGGTGAATGGCGGCGATGGATTCGATTCCTGGGACATCTCGATACCATCCGATAGCATATTTTTGCATCGTGGATAGAAGTCAAGTTCGCTGCGTTCTGATTTCGGTGCCAGATTAGAAAAGTCAGTTGAGGAGAACCATTCATTGCGTATCAAGCGGCGGACCTTTTGGAGTGATTCAAGCACTGTTCTGGCAACAAAGAATTCGTAGCATTTCGTGTGGCAGAAATACTCGACAACGAGTGAATGGCGACACGTCCCATCACGGTGGAATGTTGCTGATGACGCCACTAAATGGAAGGATGGATTACGGCTAGACAACGGTCACCGTTGGTTCCACGGACCTGATTTCTTGCAGAATCCTTCAGATATGTGGCCACAACAGCAACCTCTTCCCTCGCCTCTTCCCACAGAGACGCCCGAGGTGTACATTCATTGAGAGAACGCGGTCGAACAGTTCGCGAACTTCAGGCGATTCTCTAAGTGGGAACGATGCCAGCGGACCGTCGCTTACGTCCATCCTTTCATCGATCAGCTACAACGAAAACGACGTAGAGAAGCATCCAATGTTTTGGAGTTGCTGACACGAGCTGAACTTCAGCGAGCGGAAGCGACTATATGCAGACTGGCGCAGATCGAAGAATTCGCGGATGAGGTCATCTTGATGCAGAGAAACCAACAACTCCCTCCGGCGGAACAGCATCGACTGGAGAAATCCAGCAAGCTCTTTAAGTTATTTGCTTTCCTGGGTGAGCGAGGCGTAGTGAGAATGGAGGGCAGGATCGCTGGATTTTCGGACGGTCCCTACGACTTCAAGTGTCCCGTCGTGCTACCTAAAAACCACTACGTAACACAACTTATCGTCGACTGGTATTATCGGCAGTACAAGCATTATAATGGAGAGACAGCCGTGAACGAAATGCGGCAGAAATTTCACTTGTCGGAGATGAGAGCGGCATTTCGGAAGGCTAGAAAGTTTTGTACGTGGTGCAAGGTATACAAGGCGGCACCACGAACTCCTAGAATGGCACCGTTACCAGAGGCAAGGATCACCCCGTACGTGAGGCCGTTCAGTTTCGTTGGAGTTGACTACTTCGGCCCACTACAGGTTACACAGGGTCGACGCGTAGTAAAGATATGGGTCACACTCTTCACCTGCTTGACCAACCGGGAAATCCATCTTGAGCTGGTATCCAATCTGACGATGGAGTGCTGTAAAATGGCAATACGACGATTTATAGTACGGAGGGGGGCGCCTTCGGAAATTTACAGCGATAGAGGGACGAACTTCATTGGAGTCAGCCGCGAGTTACGAGAGCAAATACGCGGAATCAGCATGAACTTGGCAGCGACGTTCACAAACAATGTTACCCAATGGCGCTTCAATCCACCATCTGCACCACACATGGAGGGGGTCTTGGGAACGCATGGTTCGGTCGGTGAAGAACTACTTAAATAATGTAAAAGCTATGGCCTATGAAGTTTAAATGGAGTAGTGCCATAACTGATACCATTGCGTATATGAGATAGTGACATAACTGGTGCACCTACCATATGTCAATCACAGGTAGCCGACTGCATAATGGTTCGAACACTTACTAAATGTTACTTCATCAAAGGTTAGAGTGATTTTATTAACTGCAAATAGTTTAAAATGCATCCAAAGGTGAGTTTTGTTTGAGACTAATCAAATTTTTAGTCAAAACTGAATTCTGCTCAAATAAAAAGTTCAACAAAGCCACTTTAAAAATAACAGACGAAGCATCCTTCCTGAGACTGAACAGTGTGACGTGGCTTGAAAAAAGTTATTTTAGTGATCAGTACATAATATGTAAAATAGAAACAACATCTGAATTAATTGATAACACCATCTTGATTTGGCTCATGCAAATTCCTTACCGCCCGCTCACGATTCAACCACTTAGCTTGAAATCCACTTAATCGCAACCGCAAGTCGTGCCCCTCTTCAAATATTGCAAAACCCCATTTCAGCTTGTCAATCTTGCATAACTTAGATCGAAATCAGTGCCATTACCAGAAAAGAAGCCAAACAGCCATATACCACTTCAACTGCCATCACGGACCCATTCGGCATGGCCAAAAACGACCAATTCTGCGGCGGACCGTTCCGTTTTTAGCTTTCCTCTTCATCCCTAAAGCTGAGAAAACTCATCTCTCACACTCTGGCCTCGCAGCAACGGGCTACCCGCAGTCCAATAAAAATATTTACAAAACCACAACCAGTGAAAATAAATAATCTCACTCCCCCCTGACCCTCGGTGTTACATCATTTTTCATCCGAGCACCGCCGGTTGGAATAGAATTTCATTCCGCAGGTCCCATTTCCTAGTATTGACTTTTCTATGAATGGAACCGAAGTCGGAAGGGGTCGGCTGCAAAGACTTTTGTTTACCAATAAAAAGTCCAAGCCAATCTTCTCATCTTCGCGACCAAAGACCGCGTCAAACCTGCCTAGGCCAAGATGGTCTACGAGAAGGCTAGGTATTAGTATAAAAAGACCGAACAGCGGCAGGCGAGAATGCGTAAATAGAATTGCGGAGTGAGCCTGGCTGCGGTATATCTTTTAGATGAAATGTTTTCACATCTTCCGCATGGGATGCTTCCCATTCGCATAAATCATATTATTTGCTACTTGGTGGTTTTTTTTTCTGAGCTGCTTTAGGAGGGTGTGTGTTTGTGTGTGTTTGATTTACCGACTTCGGAAGATTGGCATTTCGATTGACTGATTGGCTGTTTATTTCGAGCGGGTCTTAGTTTACATGCCTATGAGTGGGGTTCTTTTCGATTCGATCAGAGCAGAAAAGCGTTTTCAATCCCGGGCGAGCCTCTGTCTGTGCGCTGTTGTGATTTTCTTTGTACGGGGGGCTTATTGGATTTAGTGGAATACTCAAGCATTGTAAATTTCGTCAATTGAAGAAAAAAACAATATTTTGACGAGCAGAAAGATTGTTCTCTTGGGACAAGTGCTCTGTTAGAAGAAGTTGAATACTCAATGTTAATTGGAGGTATCACCCGAAAAACAGTCGGAATTTTCCATTCTCCCTCAAAGTCTTCTTGTCTCAGCTCTCAGCCAACCTCAGTATAATAAATTGCAACCAATTTGCCATCGATATCGAATCACTTGAAAACAGCAATTAGTTTCAAGTTTCTACGCCTTTCAACGACCGGTTGAATGACTGGGAACTGGATCTTTTTCCTAGTCTATAAATATAAATAACCCGAAAACGTTTTAAAAACGAGAAAAACTCCAGTCAGCAGAGTGCTTGCAGTGGCCCATTAAACCGATGGTTTACCTTCCTCTCGTCGTATAAACATGTGAGGATGGGGGCAATCTATCTCAGCACGGATGATTTCAGCTTAATGGGCGTTGAAAACTTGAGATACTTAAGAAATTTAACATGAGGTAGTCAAAAGAGTTGCTGAAATGAGATGGGAGGAAAATGGGGGGGGGGGGGAAACAAGCACATACTGAAGAGTAGGTGGATGAGCTCAAGTGTATCAGCGTTGTTCAACTGTCGTTATTTCGGGGGTCATTTTAAACATCCAGCTGATTTGAACAAGCACATTGCAGAATGGTTTTGGTTTTCAACTTAGTGGAAAATTTGTAACCCCGCAAGCCATTTTCCAGTCGTGTCCTAGATGGGCAGGGTAGGCAGAAAGGTGCGAAATTTGAAAAGAGATGCGCATAAAATTATTTCAGAGCCTGCAATTGAACTCATGACATTCTGGTCAGTAAGCAAAAACGGTCATTACAAGGCCACGGAGCTCCTTAAATCACAACCATCAGGTACGAACGACGATCGGTTTTTTACTTGATTTGTTTTTCTTCGATCTTGTTTTCCGTGCTGAGCATTGTGAATAACTGACCATCAGCCAGAAAGGAATCTGCCCGATATCGCCGCACGTCTTACCTCCACGGTGATGTGTGATTGAGAGGGAGCAAGAATGCAGTGTCCAGTTCGTTGTCCTCACAACGCTTATGATGGCTGACTACGAGTCCTTGCGATAGTTATGAATGTTCAGCAAACTGCACTGAGAAGCATTGGGTGCTCTTTGCACCCACACATATCTCCCCTGCACTCATAAACAAAAGAATATGTTAATATTTGTTCCATCAATCAAAGGTTAACTTTCCTTATTATGAACTATACATTAATTAAGTTACTAACATGTACATGGAACTAAATTAGTACAACGCTATTTCAGGAGCGTTTCCGAATATTGTTACTGTCCTGATAATATATGAGGTCACATGAGAATCATGGGGAAAGTCATCACTTAAAATTAGTTTAGAGTGTAGGACTGTTTCCCAGATTCTATTTTGGAATCACAAATGTCTCATATGTAAATGGCTGATGAGCCTAGCTCAAGGTTACGTTCAGATGATAAGATGCAGATGTTCGGTAAAATACCGAAAATTTTTGGTAAAAGAAAATACCTAATTGGTGATAGGTGATCTAAGATTAGCATGTTATAAAGGCTTTTTTACGATGACTAGGTATATTCACGGTATCCAAAAGGTTGATTTTAAATTGGGCTGCGCTCATGGCATTTAATGAGCTGGATTACCGAGGTGAAGCAATCGGTTAATTTGTGTGAGTGAAACCAGTATAGAACGATACAAGTAATTAGCGACGTCACTAATTGCGTTTTTTTTTTGTTTACTGATACAACAATATTTACAATCTGCTTTACCTCTCTCTGTATCTTATTGCATGGCATTCACCTCCCGGTGCACCCATGGTGGGTATATACAAAACAGAGCTTAACTTCGTGTTCGGGGTATCATCCAAAACATTTGTGGGATAGTTTACCCATCCGGGATACAGTTCGTTTATGGTATTTTTTTTATTAGGGTTGTCACTATATGTGCGAGGAAATCGCGGGGAGACAAGTAAGGGTTTAGAGCAAATTATAAACAAACTCGGTCGCTGTCCCATACAAAAATCCAACATGGCTGAATCATGAATTTGACACATTATAACACCTATATGTAGTCACCTTGGGCGCACCTATCTCGAAGTTTTCAATGCAACGATTCCACTCATCCCACGTTTTATTGGCGGCAATGCCACCTGCCAATGCCAACGGTTTCATGTGGTTCCAGCGGATTCTGGAGGAGGAACTTCCCCCGACACTTGCACAAGTGTTTACTTCGCTAGAGAAGTTCCAGCTGTTATCAGGATTTCCAATTATCTTACTTACTTACTTAAGGGTCCTGTGCACCACCAGCTGTGCAAAGGGCCAACGTGAAAGACTTCCATCCTGGGCGGCTGCTCGTTTTTACCTTGACCTGGGCCCAGGTCAGATTGCTATCGACTTGCTTAATTTCCTTATTGAGGCTCCGCCGCCATGAGCCCCTGGGTCTGCCTCTGCTGCGATGTCGTGCCGGATTCCAATCCAGCGCTTGCTTGCAGATTTCGTTTCCACCCCGTCGAAGATTGTGGCCAACCCACCTCCACTTTCACTCTCGAATGTCTGTTGCTATCGGATTCTGATGACATCGACGATGGAGCTCGGCATTCGAGATCCAGTTGTGAGGCCACCAGGCACGAATTATATACCGCAGGCATCGGTTGATGAAGACCTGCAGCTTTTGAGTGTTCTCCGCTGATACGCACCACGTCTCGCTGGCGTATAACAACACAGATTTCACGTTTGAGTTGAAAATTCGGATTTTGGTGCATTGACTTATCTGGTTGGATCTCCATACGTTTCGTAAACTCGCAAAGGCAGCCCTAGCCTTCTTGATTCGTGCACCTATGTCGCTCTTGGTCCCGCCGTCCGACGCTATTTGGCTGCCAAGATATTGGAAACTTTCGACCTTCTCCACTGCTTGCCCCGCTACCGTAAAGTTGGAAGGGTTGCCCGTGTTGATATCCAACGATTTGGTCTTGTTGACGTTGATGGTGAGACCCGCCGCAGAGGAGCGTTCGGCTAGGTCATTGAGCTTACTCTGCAAATCAGAGCGCCGTTGTGCTAGTAGAGCAACATCATCAGCCAAATCGAAGTCGTTGAGATGCTCCATGGTGATAGGCTGCCAAAGCAGCTCACGGTTCTGTACACGGTCAATTGCACCTACCATGATCTCGTCGATTACGATGAGAAACAGTAGCGGTGATAGTATACATCCTTATCTCACACCAGTGACTACCCGGATAGAGTCGGATAAGGCTCCGTTATGCAGAACTCTGCACGTGAAAGCCTCATACTGCGCTTCGATGAGGTTGACGATTTTATCCGGGACTCCCTTGCGTTTATGGGCGCCCCACA